>NC_139026.1:88844251-89054176 GCF_964662115.1 Mustela nivalis
GATGGACTTGGATGAAAAAACTAGTTTTTCAGATATCGTTTCTTGGCCTTTTGGCTAAGATCAGGTGAAGAAACTAGTTTTTCAGAAAAACCAATTATCTTGGGGGTTGGCCATCAGTTTGACAATTAGATTTAGATTCCTGGTTTGATCCCAAAGGCTAAAGTGTCTCTTATTGAGCAGCTGGAATCCACTTCCTAGGTGAGGCTCGACCCTTCCTGAGGAGGAAATGTGTAGTGCCCTCCCCCCACCAGAAACTTTCAGGAAAATTCTTTTCCAGAGTCGAATTTGCAGTGAAGCTTCAGTCTTGTACTCAAATGGCCAGCCGAAGGTGAGAGAGTGGGGCTCAGCTTGGGAGTGTCTAGATCTCAGGTACTTAAAAGACTGTTTTGTGAGGCTAGGGGATGGGGGAAGACAAGGTCCTGTACTTAAGAACTCCCCTCCAAATGTAAAACCAAGCAAAACCGGGAATGAACAGGAGAGGCAGACTGGGTTCATCTTTTAAGTACAGGGCCTCACAGGCTCAGGTGAGAGATTGGATAGGTAAACTGATGCTGGGACATACAGAAAGGGTGCTTTAACGGCCCACAGGAAAAGGCTGGGTGAGCAAGGTAAGTGGGAAGAGTTCTCTCCCCCACCAAAATCAAAAAGGTTTTCACTTGTTCTTTGCCAGTTAACATACCAGAAGTGAAGCATGATGTAAAGGGTGCTAGAGAAGAGTATTCTGCTCCCTCCTGCCTCCAAATGGAGACAGAGAGAACTACTAATAAAAAGAATTTCGCAGTGGTCATCCTGGAACATAAGCTGGACATTAAGATAAACAGGAACCGTGTCCCCCCATGGAGGTAAGAGCTGAATTTGAGTCCCACTTAATAGATCTCAAAGGTCATAGAACTTGAATTCTTTGGAACCTGGGAGCTGCATTTAAGAATTGGTTTGGCTTCCAGTTTTTACTTATCAGGATGGAGGGATCCGATAAATATTTGCAGTTCTTGGGGTTGTGGGGGAGTGGACAGGAATAGTTTAAGAGCTCTCCAACCCTGTATATCCAAGGACCACAAGGGTAGATACAGAAAAATAGAACAAGTCCGTGACTTTAGATTGCCACATCCTCTCTTCCTTTAAAGCTCAAACCTCCCAGAGTGGGGGAAAGACCTGGGTGAAAAAGCAAGTGTGGCACAAATAAAGTCTTCTTGCCAGACAGCACCCTGTCCCCGCTGCCTCTTTTGGACATAGTGTTCTATATATGCCTCCCGTGGGATGTGTGAGTCCCAGCCTGAGAGTGCCTGACAGAGCGGGCCTTAGACAGGGGACTCCGGCTCTTCAGGCCACATCCCCAGCCAGTCTAGCTTTTTCTTTAAGGGAAAAGGACAGAAGGGAAAAGAAAGATAAATAGACAAGTTTAACTTTAGTACCTAAGAACACATGAAAGAAATAATTCAAGTTACAGACCGGGTATCCCCAGTGTGGGGAACAGGTCAGAGAACACCAAACAGGTCAAATATTAACTTATTTACCAAATGGGGGGCCAGGGAAGGCAGGTTAAATTTTCATAAATCCTGGAGGTTTTTTACAGGAGCAGAGACCCTTCCATCTGCTCCACTCTAGATCTGACCAGATACTCCAGCTGATGATACCACCCAAGAGGGGTATCAGGGTGATTGATGAGAAAATGAGCTTGTACCCCACCTGGAGCTTGGGAAAGGAGAAGGGGCTTTGTCATGCCATTCAAATCCTGTGTTCTGGTCCCTATGGAACGAATAGCTGCTTGAATTACCCAACTTCTCCTGGGAGATCCTCCTCCTTTGTTCCAGGGGCCCAGAAGGCTCAGTATACGGCACTGTGCAGCCGCCTCTGCCCCAAGACACTCCCCAGACTGAGCTGGGACTGGTCTCCTTGGTTCCGTTTACCCTTTAAAAAATACTTTTACAAACAATTCTTTCCCACCCATCCCTCCCCCCCGACCCCAATAAAATAACATGGGAGTAGCAGCTGCTTCTACAGTTTTGTTTTGAAATGGTGTTAGATAAAATAAGGGAATAAATAGAGAATGGGTAAGAGGCGGACTCTCCATCCCCACGTCAGACTGTCAGAGGGAGTTCTAACGAAGAATCTTCCGGGGGCCTGTCCTCACTCGGCTGGGAGGTTTTCTCCACCACACAGCCCTCTTCATTGTCCGTGCGGAACGGGAGGCTCGAGGGGGACCACGAGGGGCGGAAGTCTTCATTCTCAGGCTCCTCAGTGTTACAATCTCCGGGCACTAGCGCTTCCAGAGTGGACGTTTTCCCCACTTCGGATTTACACAGGGCAGCTGGGTCTGTGGGGCTACAAGCCACCAGTGAGGTAACCGGGAGGGAGAAGACATTCAAATCCTTCTCCTTGGGGAAAGAGGGTGGGACTTCTTCTGTATTGGGCTCTCCTTTCAGCCCCAGGACTGGCCTCTGCTCCACCTGGTAATACACCAGGGGCCCGCTGTTCAAATAGGATGGGCTGGTCACTGCTGAGGCAGTGGGGTGGTCGGAGTTCTCAGCAAAACACAGGACCGAGGAGCCTGGGGGCAGCTGAGCCTGGATGAGAATGGGGGCCGTCAGGCCTGGGCACAGCTCTTCGGGAACAGCCAGGGGCTCCTCCAGAATGCACACGCCCAGGCTCTCTATGCTGGAGTCCAGGCTGGCACTAGAGCCGCTGGCGTCTTCCTCTGCCTTGAGCCGCTCGAGTTCCTCTGCGCTCTGCAGGTGCATCACTGCCGTCTCGTTCTCAGCAATGAACTCCTGGAAGTCCTGTGTCTCTGAGCCTTGGGCTCCCGTCAGGCTGCAGCTGGCCGTGGGTGAGGGCTCCTCGTCGGGGGCCGGTGGGCGGCTCACCTGCCGCTTGCTCTCCAGCTCAAGCTTCATGATGGTGTGGAGGTAATGAGTCCGGACCCGGATGGGATTAAATTCAATGCGCCCGGCCATGTTCCCACAGCCATCCCTCGAACAGCCACATGGGAAGGACATGCGGTCCACCTGAGGAGAGGACAAGAAGGTTGAGGAAGTTGAGACCACCAGACTTAACGATGGAGAGTGGAGACATGAGCTGGCAGCAAATAGGCAGCTGGAATTTGAGGTCTTAAAAGAGGAACCACCAGAAACAAATGTAACTCGCAGCGTGACCTAACAGAGCACTACGTGGTAGCTGTCAGGTAGTTTCAGTTCCAGCACAGCCATGAAGTAGCAGTGTGCCCTCAGGAAGGTCCTTTATCTCAGGGGCACCTCGTCACTTAAGCATCTGACTCTTGGGTTTAGGCTCAGGCCGTGGCCTCAGTGTCGTGGCATCAAGCCCTGCATCAGGCTCCACGCTCAGCGCAGAGTCTTCTCATTCCTCTCCCTTCCTTTCTCTCCTCTTCTTGTTCTTTCTCAAATACATAAAATCTTAGGGGGGAAAAAAAGAGGCCTGAGTGGCTCAGTCATTAAGCGTCTGCCTTTAGCTCAAGTCATGATCCTGGAGTCCTGGGACTGAGTCCCACATCAGGCTCCCTGCTCAACAGGAAGCCTGCTTCTCTCTCTCCCACTCCCCCTGCTTGTATTCCCTCTTTTGCTGTCTTTCTGTCAAATAAATGGGTAAAAATCTTAAAAAAAAAAGTCTTTATGTCTTCAGGGCTTTGTTTCTTCTACCAAATAAAATGTAGCCAAAAATGTTAAAGGGCCTTTCCAGTTAAAAAGTCCAAAGATACCTCTGAATGCTGACAGTTCTCACAGTAGAAGAAATTTTTGTGCCTCAGAGACTTATCCAGAATTCACCTAGTTAATTGAGAAAACAAAGGCCGGGGCCCAAGCCTACTACTGCCTTCTGCAGTGACAAGGAAATGAAGTGGAAGATCTAGCTGATCTAAAGCAATATATTCTAGGGAAACTAAGCAAAAGTGCCTTAGTTTTGCTAGGGTGCTACAATGACAGTTCAAACATTAACAATGGCCAGCTTTTTACCACCTGGTTCATCTTTCCCTGATGGTGGACCAGCTGAGGTCCAGAGCAGTTACTAAGGTATGTAGTTTACAGACCAGAAATATCTGGAAAGGAGATCCTCTCTGCCTCCTTTATCTCCCTTTTGGACCCCAAAAAGGAAAGAAGCCCACACATACCAATAAAAAACCCCACAAAAAACATGAGCAAATATACATATACAAATATACAATGTCTTCCTATGATACCAACTTCTAGAACTCTCCATTCCAGTTCTTAGGAGCAGTCCAATTCTTAGGACTATTCTCAGGACTGTATAACAGACTGATTCATTATGGGACTTCAGTCTGAAAAGCAGTATTTGGCCAGATCTGCTACAGCTATTACCTACCTAAAAACAAGAAAGAAAAGGTTCATTAGGATACATTCAACCACAAGGACTCAGCACCACATCCTCAGTATACAAGTTCCAAATAAATTTCATCCTTTGGGATGGTACTGCTATTTTCAATGGAGAACTGCCTTCTAAGCTGTCTCTTCAGGTCAGCTAGGGGATGATGTCTTCCATCTTTTAGGACACTGGACTTGAGCTCTGCCAGGCCAAGTCTGATCCTGAATTACATGAACCCGAGAATTATTTTGAGTTTTACAAAATTGGAGTAGAGGTCCTGTGAGTGTTTGCAAGATAAAACCTGAAGGCCTACCTCGTCTCTCTGCTTCCTTTTAGCTCATGAAATCAGTCAATATTTAAGGATCAGCTACTAACATTAAATGTATTAACCCATGTTCCCCCATCTGCTGACAGCTGCTGCTTATCACTTCTGAGGTGAGAAACACAGAAAGATAATTGCTATCTCCCCAGCTTAGGAATCCTGTCATGCTTGGTTTTTTTCCCTTGGTGGAGAAGGGCTGTGGAACTAGGGAGTGTTGCCAGTCATGGGGAATCCACCCACAGACGAAGGGCAGCCTCCCATGTTCACTGGTCCCCACACCACCTACCCGAGACTCTAGGTCTGCCATCTCAGGCAAACTTGTAGACTGACCTGGCATTTAATCCCAGCCTGACTACAGGCACAGGCTTCTGGGTCACAATAGAGGCGACAGTCACAACCACACTCTTCACGTGACAGGCGGATGGCTCGAAGTTCTTGCTTCTCTTCAGCATCAATGCGGTGCACCCCTGAAGCCCTGAGCAAAGCCCGTCGCCGTTTGGTGGGCAGGGGCTGCAGGAAGAAATAATCGTCCACCTCCACATTTTCCACATCGATATCTTCATCTGAGACATCATCCAGGGTCAGGCCATCAGCCTCCACCGACTCCACCGTCCCATTCTTGGTCAGCTACCGGGAGACAGGAGGAAGGAAAGGTTAGCCTTGAGAGCAACAGACCCGAAAGAACTTTCTGCTATGATGGGTATATCCATGCTGCTCGTAGCACATGTAGCTACTGAGCTCTTGTACATGCGGCCAGCACAAAGAAGAAGGGAAACTTTTTAATTTTATTTCATTTTAATTGAGTATAAATAGCCACATGTGGCTACTCGCTACCACCATACTGGATTGTTTAAGAGAATAAATCGAGAGCAGGAAGGCAGGCAGCCTTTGGCAGCTCTAACACCTCCCTGTCAACACAGAGGCTATCACCTTTCTGGATCAAAGTTTCTCAAAGCCTGTGTCTCATTGTCCCTCCTAGAAAATAGTATTTTCCCACAAATATACCCTCCATTCCCAGCCCTAGGTCCCGTAACTTTAGCGAACTTGCCTTCTAACGACAGGGAGGAGGTCTGCCAATGGCTGGATGTTCCTTGGATATCTAGACAACTTGCAAGACACCCTTCAATCTGTACCCCCAAGGACCCAAAACCACAAAGAGCACACTAAAGTGTAGTACAAGGCTACCAGGTCTTCGCAAGGAAACTGAAGCCCCACAGTGTGAAGAATTGTCTGCACACACACAAGAGCTTCATTTCACTGGGAGGAGAAAAAAAACCAACCAATTAAACGGCTATCCAAGCCCTCACTTCCAACCCACAGCCTAGAATACACTCATTCTCCTTCCTAATCCTTTTTATTTGATTTCAAAGAAAAGCTGTAGGTGAAGTAGGGAGGTGTATATAATACCGGGGTACTCTCTAGAGGCAGAAATCTGGGTTCTCTGGACTGAGAAAAGACAGAGAACCAGGAAAAGGGAGTCTTCGTGGAAGGACAGGCTGAAGACAATCTGGACAGGTGAGTTTTGAAAACTCACGCGAGAATTCAAGGAAAGAAAATGAGACTGCATGATGCCCAGAGCTCTGAAAGCTACCAGCAGGATGAGAGCCAAGCTCCTGGAGGGGCCGGTTTATTTCATCAGACCCAGCCACAGATGAGTGCTAGTAAAGGAACAACTCCTGGGAGACAGATGATGCAACAGACCCGGCTAATCAGCTCCACACCTGTTGTGTTTGTTTGGGGGAAGGGGGGCAGGGGGGACAAACACAGGGGTGCTTCTGGGTGTTTCCTGGTCTGTTATTTTTGTGCCAGGCAGACCCATGGTGAGGGGCCCTTCTGCCAACCTTGGGACTGCTCCCCTTGTCTGTTTTGCTGGGGATGGGCTCCTCCTAAGCACCCTCCCTCCCGCTGTCCTCTCCAGGGAGAGAGATTAGAGATGCAATAGGAAGAAACCCACATAGATGTAAGAGCTTCATGTAACACAACAGAGGTGGCATTTCAACTCAAGTGAGAGAGAGAGTCCTCTGGTCATTAAATGATATTGGGATAACTGGATATTTTTCTGAAAACTAAGTAAAGCTGGATCTCCAATTCATACTCCCCCAAATAATGACTTCCATGTTAGTAAAAGGCCAGAATTAAAAATAATAATAATAATAATAATAATAATAATGGAAGGATTAGAACAATTACACATCATTAAAGCTCCAGAGTACCAGGAGCTTTTTTGGGTGGGTAGGGGGTGGGGGAGCGAACAGCCTAAAAAGGAAAGTATTAGATGGCACATGGGAGATGCAAAGGATGTATTTTTTTAGATTAACATTCTCCCCTGCAGAGTACTGAAGATGGGAAAATTTTCTAAGAAAAGAAAACTGGACCCGGGGAGGGCAAAGTAAGGGTTTTCTCTTGACACAGAAAGATTTATCAGTTGCCACACTCGTGCTGCTCTTCACTAAATCAGCTACTAAATAGTAATCCTACGTCAGCCTCAAAGTTGCCTGGCTCTGTCCCTAGACCTCTGACAAGCGAGGCCAGAGAGCAGGACGGAATCGTGCTTTGCCAGGTTATCCCTCGACCAGATCTAGCAGAGAGGTTTCTTCTAGGCAAAGGGAAGAAAAGCCTTCGCTGCAAATGGTGAGAACAGTGTTTATTTCCCCTGCTGTTGCTATAGCAGCAGGAAGGTGATAGGGTCAGTGAAGGAATTCCTCAGACACAAGAAAGGGACGCCTCAATGTCATTCCAGTCAGAAAAACAGGTGGAAGGCTCCGGGAGTGGGCTGCGGGAAGGAGACGTCGCTGGCAGAGGGAGAAGGAATGAGATGCCATTAGCCCATATCCTCTGCCCTCAGTTCTCCAACCACCCCATGTTCTGGGATTTCACCCACAACTCTGGAAATAATGCACCCACCTGTTTGAATATAGGTCCGCATGCTTTGGGCCCACAAGAAACTTGGCCAGGCGGAGAGCAGTGTTCTCCAAATTTGGAACCAGGAACTCAGGGTAGGGCAGGGGGAGGGGAGTTGTTGCGGCCCGGTGGAAAGTATGGCTGTGGAGGGCCAAGCAGTGCCAAGAGCAACTGGGCGGCTGTAAAGAGCCATCCCTTACGAAATGGGTCTTCTTCCAGCCCTGCTCTCCTCCTAAACTCGAAGAGCGGGTATGGCATCCAATGGCAGGCCCAGTACCGTACAAACTGAAATAGCTGTGTGGTAATGCTGTTGCTTACACCCAAAAGACCATCACCTAGGGGGGACAGAGGTTTCATAAACAGCAGGGTCTACTGGAGAAAGCCTGTTTTGTGCCTGGGACAACAGATAGTCATCTGACAAGAAAGTGAAACAACGTGCTTCCTCGGGTTCCCAGGGTGACAGACTTGAATGTTTTCAGGTATTCGCACCTTAAACGTGTAAAAAACTTGCTAAGGGGGCAAGGGTAGGGAATTCTAAGCAAGTCATTTTGCTATCTTGTGTAGATTCCCCACCAGAGACAGAAAGAATGGTGTCTCAGACTGAGATTTGATTCCAAATCTGAGACTTCTCACTAGAAAGATCTGGAATCTCTACACGCCAAGGGCAATAGACAAATTAAATAACCAAGAGACCTAGATGGTTTCCCACTTTTGTCTTGGGACATGGTTAAGTAACCGCACCCCAGACCCCAGACCCCTTTAGGCACCTTCATCTTCTTGGCATGGAGTTTCTCCTCCTTCAGATGCTCACGAAGAATCTCCCGATGGTTGACCTCCTGCTCCTGAGCAAACTCACAGAGCGTGTAGCTGCGCACAGAGTTATGGCGCTGGGCCATGCCCAGCGAGCTCCCTCCCTGGCTGGGCACACTGGTGAAACCCTGGCGCCGGGCAAAGTAGTATACAGTCACCTGGTCAAAGCGGACATTCTTCCTCCGCAGTTGCTTCTGTCGCTTGAGGATGGATGTGGCTGAGAAGGGAGCACAGAGCGGTTTTACCAACCCCAAAATGGCCTGCCTGGGGCCCTCATTCTTTTTCATCAGCCTAGGTGCTCAGTTATTGTCCAAAGTGCTCTCTGTGCCTTGAAACACTTCTAATCTTCCTGTCATAAATGCACAGTTGGGAGGGACCCTGAACATCGGCTGGTCTGTACCACTGCCTCCAGGCTGACTTTACCCAAAGAGATGACCCCAAGAGCTAATTTTGGACATTAGCTGGGAAGAGGATCTCTAGGTAATCTTTTCAGGCTCTAACAATCTATACGGCTTCACTGTCCAATGCGACAACTACCAGCCACATGTGGCAATTGAAAGTAGTAATTTAAAAACAAATAAACAAAAAAAAAAACCCCAAACTTAAATTCAGCTCCTCAGTTACACTAATCACATTTCAAGTGCTCAGAGCTACATATGGCTAATGGCTACCATACTGGGCACTGCAGATATAGAACACTTGTATCATAACAGAAAATTCTATTGGGCAGTGTTATCTAGAGCTGGGGATGGTGTACTTCTTCTTTAAGGGGCCCGACAGTAAATACCATAAGATCTCTGCTACAGCTACTCAACTCTGCCACTGTGATATGAAAGCAATTACAATGTGTGTGGCTGTGTGCCAATAAAACTTTATTTACAAAAATGGGCAGAGGGCCAGATCTGGTCCATAGGTAACCTCTGATCTATAGAATCAGAGGTTCTTTCCAAGAAATTAATGGAGCCATGAGAATTGGGAAATCTGGAGCTGCCCCAGTTGTCCAGGCAACATGTATGTCCTTCTAGAGCTACAACTGTGTGGTACTCTGGTCGGTTAAGGGTAGAATCCTGGACGACTTCTTCAATTTAATTCTGCCAGTTCTGGGGACCTATAAACCACAGCATAGGAAAAATCAGCTAGAATAAGTTAGACCTAAGTCTATGATATTAGAGCAATCAAGTCCTCCGAAGAGTAAGGTTGGGCTAAGAATGGAAAAGACCATGATTCGGGGAAAAGCCCCCTGCCAGAGAGAAGAAGCTGTCTCAAGGACTGCAGTGGGCTCTGATGCTCAGAGGACGTGGGTGGAGGCTGGGGGTGGAGGGGCTCACTCACGTGTGAAGCTAGCAGCTGTAGGAGGATTGAGGCTGTCACAGCTGTCAGCACTGTCACTGCTGGAGATCTCATCATCTGAGTTGGAAACCGATGAGCCCACATCCACATCATCAAACTTCCTCTTGAGACTCGATCCCGTGAATGCATCCATTGGTTTCAAAGGGGTTTCCTTGGGGAGCCCACCACGTTGGCCCCAAAGGCCCTGCTCACCACCGGTTAGTCAGGCGCATTAGGATTCTGCCCAGGGGAAAAGAGGAATCAGCATTCCTGTTCTGAGCCGGACCCCTCCCAAGTCTATACACACAGCTCTCCAAATGAAGAAAGTAAGTCCCTGAGCTAGTGCTGATGTCTGGTCTCTCGAGACAAGGTCATTTCTCTACTTATTCTGGCCAACGTTTTCCTACTTTTATTTTCCCTTCAGGCCCTCCAGTCTCAGTCGCTCTAAAATAATGAGATGAGTAACAGCAGCACCTTTCTGAGCAGAGTGAAGGCCTCTGGTTCCAGGCCAGCTGGGCTCTGGGTTTCATTAGCCTGGGAATAACGGGAGCGGCTCCTGAGCGCACACGGGAGCTCTCCAAGGGGCCAGCACCAGGGACTGGAGATCACAGGCAGAATTAGGCTGGGCCCAAACCCAGACTAGATCCAATTATTTTTCCTAGTGAAAATTTAGCCTGGCTTTTCCCAAAGTGTATACATTAAATCAACTAGTTCCACGGATATTAATAGCTTTACGTGGAAATAGGACCGCTGTGTCCAAATAGTTTAGAAGAATGCTTATGACAGGACAGCTTGGAGGCTTTTACTATGCTAACGAGCGTGGTGAAGGGTGAGAGCAAACATAGCGCAGGGGTCCCCACACCTGATCATGGAACCCTCTGTTTCCATAGTGTCTCACTGCGGGTGGGCAAGTGATTCTTGGAACACACTTTGGGACAAATACTGCTCTAGGCTCTGGAGTTCAGAGTTTATCAGAAGCCCAGGAAAACACTTACACCCAGATCTTTACAAGGGTGAAGTTTCTCATCAGGCTGCTAGAAAGGTCAAATTCCGTTCTGAAGAATGGACTGAAGATTAGAATCGGCACTGCCTTGAAAAGCCCGACTCCTTTTCAATCTCAAACATCTCCATAAA
Organism: Mustela nivalis; assembly: GCF_964662115.1. Classification (NCBI taxonomy): domain Eukaryota; kingdom Metazoa; phylum Chordata; class Mammalia; order Carnivora; family Mustelidae; genus Mustela; species Mustela nivalis. The sequence continues at coordinate 88,855,077 of NC_139026.1, forward strand.
ATTGGGCCCAGCTGGCCAACCACCATCCCCTGTGCGAGGAAAACTTAGCTTTACCATCTTAGCCCTCTGCAAAGAAGCCGGCACAGGAAAAACAAATAGCAAAAAAGTGACAGTTGGCTCTGGTGTCGTCAACATGGTAGGCAGGGTTTTTGACACGTCACCTACACACAGAGTCCGGGATGGTCCATTTCCCAGTGACAAAGCTTTCTCCTTCTCCGTCTTTGAACTTAAGTTCCCAAGAAGATGAATCTGCTTGACAGAAATGCTGTCAGAGCCGGAGCCACACGTGACGCTACGAAGCCTCCCTGCTTTGCCTCAGTAATGCCAGAATCTCCCCAGACTATGATCTCACTAGTTGCTAATTATGCAGCAGGAATAACACTGCCCAGGAAGACAGGGCTGCATTACTGCAGAGCAGCTACCCAGAATACACCGTGGTGCTGCGAGATGCCTGCTACAGATTCAACCAGACTTAGTAAGTACTCGAGCGAAGACACTTCCTGATCTATCTGTCCAGATCCCATGAACATTCACACTCTAGTCACAAGATGTACCTAAGAAACCTCAGCCATCGTAGGTCTCCGACAAGCACATTCTTGAAATAAATTTGGCCAGGGAGGGGGTTAAAATCAAGTACTTGCTAAGAACTGTAATTAAATGTAAAAAGGAACCCAAGGTGTCAATTCTGTTCCTTAGGTTACTCATCTTACCACTGGAGGTCACATTCCCAGGACATGTAAAAATAGAGCCAAGGACCTTTTAATGTGGTAAGATTTCGGCTGGGCTTAAAGATACCTCTTTTTTAAATTTTTTTTAAAGATTTTATTTATTTATTTGATAGAGACACAGTGAGAGAGGGAACACAAGCAGGGGGAATGGGAGAGGGAGAAGTAGGTTTCCCGCTGAGTAGGGAGCCCTATGCAGGACTTGATCCCAGGATGACCCTGGGATCATGACCCGAGCTGAAGGCAGCTGCCCAACAACTGAGCCACCCAGGTGCCCCTTAAAGATACCTCTTAACTAATAAATCCCCATCCATTCGAGGATGGGAGGGCGGTAATCTTTAAAATTGAGAACTTAATGTGGGTGGGGTAAAATTAAAAGCGAGTTGGGGCACTTGGGTGGCTCAGTGGGGTAAGCCTCTGCCTTCGGCTGGGATTGGCCCTGGCCCTGGCCCTGCACCGTAGGTCCTGTGTTGTAGGCCCTGTGTCGTGGGGCTTTCTGCTTAGTAGGGAGCCTGCTTTCCCCTTCCCCAGCCTGCCTCTCTGCCTACTTGTGATCTCTCTCTCTGTCAATAGATAAATAAAATCTTAAAAAAAAAAAAAAGAGAGAGAGAGAATAATGTTGACAACCGAACTGAATTTTTCCTCCCCACTTAAAAACCTTATCAACCAGATGAAAACTCAGACTGCGCAGAAAAATCTGCTTTCTCAGAAAGGGCCTAAGACCAGCTCTAGTTTTCACTGAGATGTCTAGTGTTGCTATGGGGAAAGTGGCTTCTTCCTTGGCCTGGAAGCAGAAGTGCAGTCCTCTTCTTTCCTCCAGCGTCTCTTTGCTTCCAGGAGTGTGGCTTCCCTTTGACTATTTCTCTTTATGCCCTGCATGAGGCTGGGTTTGGTCCAAAATCATCTTTATTATTAAAATTCTTACTGTCTCAACCCAGCTGCCCTCAGGGGGATCACTTCCTCTGGTGCAGCAAGGATTGCTGGCGCTTTGTTCCACTCTCCTTTGCCCTTTTCTCTATGTCTTTCCCACTTCCACTCCTGGAATAGTGGCTTCTGGGCAATGATAAGAGGGAGGTAAGAAAGAGGGGAGAAAAAAGAAAGTAGAAAGAAAGAAAAGATGTGAAACCTAGGAGAAAGGTATTTTCCTTAAAATGCCGGGGGATCATCTGAACCCCTGGCTATGTAGGTAAGTAATGTGCATACTGACTGAGCTCTCCTCACCCTACCCAGGACCGCTCTGCATCACTTTCTCTGACATTTGCTCCACTATATATACAATCCATTGATTCTGTCCTGACAACCGGTATAAATTTAAATTTCAATCCAGCCTTCCTTGCCCAACTCTGGTGTGAACCTGACTTGTCAGAAAAAGATACTCGGTTGCACACCAAAAACAAACCTCCCATCCATTTGCACAGTGGCCTGAAGAGACCTCTCTTTGCAACGGAAAGAACCAGAATAGGCCCCACACTTTCCAGTTCATTAGATCAACCTCTTTTCAAACCACACCTCGAAATCAGTCATTCCCACCTCTCTCAACCATTCACTGGCAGAGGATCGATGTCTGTGTTCAAGAGAAACACCTGTGATTTATACTCCAAGCACCTAAACCCATACGGAAATAATGAAGGTGAAACTGGAAATGCAGGCCATAACTGACAGTTAACTGTCAAAATCACCAACTCAAACAACAAATGCTTTTGGGGAAAATAGCGCAAACCCCCATAAAAGCTTTTTAATGCCAGTGAAATGAAAGGTCAGCTGACTTTCTGGCTACATGCCTTATGGTCCTTTCTCAAGTGTTTCTAGTTGAGTATTTCCCAAAGGTATAAGAAATAAAGCATACCTACAGAGTACAGAAGATATGACGCTAGCACCAAGTAAAGATCTATAGCGTACGTGCATTTTAGTACTAGATCTAAGCCTTTTCAGGCCTGTAGGATTCCTATCACAACCTCTCCAAAACAAAACAACAACACAGTTTATGTGAGTGAGACTAGCAAAAGAGGGGCTTGCCCGGGAAAAATTCTCTGGATTCAACATGTATTTGCAAAGGTTGGGCAACAAAAGCCTCTCTCTTGAGTATAAAATAGTAATACAAGGTATATCTCACAGGAGAAAGCCTCTTCACGCCATTGGAACCCAACCTCCTGCTAAAGGTCAAGGGACCAAAATCTCTGGTAGGATTGTCAGGGTTATCTTCTGTAGCTGGGTTAGAAGGAAGGCAGGTTTGCTGCCAAGTGTTTGGATAAACCTGAGTAAGATAACCTGACCTGTTTCTTCTTTTACAAGATATTGCTGTTGATTTTCAAATACTATGAATTTCATGGATCCGCATGTCCTTCTGATTACCAGGATCATGAACTTATAAAGTGCTTGAGTGCAAACATACTGTTTAAACTAGGTATTTTAAGGAAGCCCCCCTCTAGCCCACACTGTTTTGTTTTTGGATTTTTTACCCATTCATTACCACAAGGTTAGAATTCGGCTTTCCACGTCTAAACTACCATAGTATGGAGGACACAAGATCTCTGTGGGAGACCCGGAACATGATGCTGCAGGAACCATTAACTCTCAAGGATATCCAGTCATTTATAACTCTGGCACACACCAACATCCTCCTGGGTTTGGAGATTAGCAAGATGTAACGTCAGAAAAGAAATAAAAATCTGAATAAACTATGAATTTACCTTAAACTGAAAACTATAGGACAAGAGGACACTGTGTCTCTTGGGGATAACTTCTAACATTTCATACTGAAGAACGGTTTGTGTGTCACACTGCCACTCTAACCCCTTTAAAAGGATAAATCAAGACCATGGCACTAAAAGGGATGGATGGCAGTCAGTTGCGTGTTTGGGCCTGTGGAAAATGATCAAGATAGCAGCCAGGGCAAGTGATGCTTTCGTTTTCCCCCACAACGCTAGAAAAATGGGAGACATCAGGAACCTGAGCCGAAAGGACATGTCAAGGCATCAGTTCCCTTTAATGGACACCCCTACTGAACCCTTCAGCTCCCGGCCCATTTCTCTGATTCCTGCTAACCTTCCCGCTCATTCCAATCGTCTGCAGCCCCTGCCCAGTCTTCCTCATCCCTTCCTGCCTGCTACTCACAAATTCCCAACCACTCCTCCCACATTTTCCTCTATCCGCCCTCCCCTTCCTTCACTTCCCTCCATCCTACATCACCTCCACTCCATTCCGAACTCAACCCTCATCCGCAATCCTGCCAGCTTCCAAGCCGCCCATCGGTCTCCCCCGAGCTGCCCCCGCAGTCCGGGCCCGCGTCCTCCGTGCCCCTAGCTCCCACGCCTCTCCCGACTCTTTCCTTTCCCAGCGGCGCCCTGGCTCCCCGCCCCCCGACCGCTCCCGTCCGAGCCTCCCTCATTTCTGACCCCTCCATCCGCGCAGCTCTGGGTTGACCACTCCTCCACAGCCGCCCGAGGGCCGATCCCGAGAAAGGATGAGGCGGCACCCTCCGCCCCGCACCCCCAGGCCCATTACCGGCCCCGCCGCTGCTGCCTCCTCCCGTGATGGTCTCTGCCGCCCCCGCTGCCGCCGCCGCCGCCGCCCTAGCCCGGGTGGGAAGGAAAGAGGAGATAGCGAGTCCCGGGCCCGCGGCGACGGTCGGGGAGTTCCCAGGGCGGCAGGGCTGGGAGGGAGGGCGGGTGGGCAGGTCGGCCGGCAGGCGGTGGAGGGCGGGCGGCTCCAGCAACTCGGGCGCCCCCGGTAGCAGACGCCCAGAACCGCCCCGGCTCCGGCTAACAATAGGCTCCGGCCGCAGCGCTCTGGCTCTTATAGGCGCCGGCACGTCCTGACCGAGCCCCGGGGCAGGCTGGGAAATGGAGTCTACGTGCCAGCCCCACCCCCGCGGCATGCCGGGAATTGGAGGCGGAGACCGGCGCAGAGCCGAAAGTCGCCGGCAGACCGGCTCTGGAGGCGGGGTCTCTGCTGCAGTGGAACCTGGGAAAGCGAGTTTCGCGCCGCTGCAGCCCTTAAAAGAGGAAGGGGACAGCCTCAGCCACACATCTTCAATGACTAAACGAATCTGTCTCTAAAACTCACCTTTTCCTTTCGCCAGGACCACATTCCCATACCTAAAGAACACGGTTCCCCTTGTGCTCGCCCGTGGGAGCTTAGTCTTTTTTTTTTTTTTAAGATTTTATTTATTTATTTGACAGACAGATCACAAGTAGGCAGAGAGGCAGGCAGAGAGAGAGAGAGAGGAAGCAGGCTCCCTGCTGAGCAGAGAGCCCGATGCGGTACTCGATCCCAAGACCCCGAGATCATGACCTGAGCCGAAGGCAGCGGCTTAACCCACTGAGCCACTCAGGTGCCCCGTGGGAGCTTAGTCTTAAGCAGCATGACATGCTGCAACCTGCCTAAGGTATAGAAAAGACAATACACTGTATGGAGTTACCGCGATACGGATTGACTGGTTGATGTGTTTTCTATCAAAAATAGGTTTACATGATCTCTGATCTTAACAACTTTGCAACTCATTTTTTTTTTTTTTAAGATTTTATTTATTTGACAGATCACAAGTAGGCAGAGAGGCAGGCAGAGAGAGAGAGAGGAGGAAGCAGGCTCCCTGCTGAGCAGAGAGCCCGATGTGGGACTCGATCCCAGCACCCTGAGATCATGACCTGAGCCGAAGGCAGCGGCTTAACCCACTGAGCCACCCAGGCACCCCTGCAACTCATTTTTAAGATGGGAAAACCGAAGACTCGGAAGTCAGAAGTTCTATGTCATTTGCCAAGGACACCCATCCTTGGCTTCTGGCCTCACTCAGAATAGGAGCATACGGCTCTTCTTTGACTTACAAGGCCCTATCACATATAGGTAGGTACATTCCCTCTCCCTAATAGCCTCATCACCCCCCATCCATCTTGTTTCCTTCTACTTTTCCCCTCCTGTACTCTGTTTTAACTACATCAGCCCATTGACCTCCCTGCATTTCCTTCAACGATCATGCTCTCACCTCAGGGCCTTTTCCCTAAAACACTTTCCCTAGCAGGCCACATACCTACTCCTTTGCTCAAATGTCCCCATATCAGACTTTCCTTAACCATTTTTCCATAATGGTGCTTCCCCTTAGTCTCTATCCCGCTGGCTTATATTTCTTCTTAGCATTTATCACCTGATTGATGTATATTTTTGTCTTCTCTCACTTGACTAAATTCCATGAGAGCAAGGAATTGCTTTGTTTACTGTATCCTGAGCACCCCCTGGTATTTGACATTTAGGAATTCACTAGGTATTCACTGGATATTTATTGGATGGATGGCAGGACTTAAACTCAGGTTAGGCTGGTTCCATAGCCTAGTGCATTTTTCACTGCAACCAAGAACTATAGAGCCAGATCTGCTGGCTACCAAGCCATCTCAGTTTTAGAACTGAGAACTTGGCTAGCTTGGACAAAACACCAAAGATTCCAATCCTCTCACCTAGGTGACATCAGAGGCTCCATGAGGCCAGCAAACAGCAGTGCAAGATGAAAAAGCAAATCACAAAAAAGTAGTCCTTAGGGCGCCTGGGTGGCTCAGTGGATTAGGCCTCTGCCTTCAGCTCAGGTCATGATCTCAGGGTCCTGGGATCGAGTCCCACGTCAGGCTCTCTGCTCAGCAGGGAGCCTGCTTCCCTCTCTCTCTCTGCCTGCCTCTCTGCCTACTTGTGATCTCTGTCTGTCAAATAAATAAATAAAATCTTTAAAAAAAAAAAAAAAAAAAAAAAGTAGTCCTTAGCATACCATGCACTGACCATCTCCCTATCTGCTGAAATTTATGGATGATATAACATGTGATCCAGAGCCAGACTGCCTGAATACAAACCCAGTCCATCACTCAGCAGTAGTATGACCCTTGGCAAGGCATGTAACTTCCCTGTGCCTTAGCTTCCTCATCTGCAAAGTGGGGAGTGTCGACTATGTATCACATAGGGTTTCATGAAGATTAAATAGTTAATATAGTATAAAATCTTTACAATATAGCTGGTGCCATATAAATGTTCACCATTGTATTTCCTGAACACACAGATAAAAGAGAAAGCCCCAGAGCACTCTGTGAGCAGAGTTACAAAATAATAGCCAAAAGGCCATGTTAGATAGGCTTAAAAAGTGTCTCATATGCCTATGCATCCACAGTTTGAGTCCTGGAAATTCATCAGAGTACCATCAGCTTCGATACCCACGATTTGAACGTTAATGACACCAAATTAGAAAATAGACTAGCCAAACCAAAGTTGGCATACCCTTTAAAAACACAACAGAATCCAATTTGGCAATAAGCGTTGTATCAGTCAGAAGATCATCTGCACCTGTAACAAACATCACAACTACATATCATAGAGTCACTTATTCACCACATTTCATTGTCTTGGTAGAATCACCAGATATGTTATTATAGTGGTGCCAGTTTGCTCATAATTGCAATTCTGCCTCCTGCCTAAGCAGAGCCTATAGAGGGCAAATGACCAGGAAACTCAAATGCAGAATAGAAACTACAAAAATAAAGTGAAAAGAAACACTAATAGCCTTTGGTTTCTAATTTGAAATGTTACTGCTTTGTTCCAAACCACACTGCAACATACGTATGAACCAGCTCGGAATGCACAAATCACAAATGGGTGGTTTGTTTTAGGGACAAAAATGTCAAAGCAGAAGAGGAAGAAAAGAGACAAATAAAAACAGCAGCTACAGATGAAAACCAAAGGTCAGATTTCATGTCCTGGGCAGTTTACAAATCTGTCTTGCAGTTACATCTCTCCACGTAGAGGTGGTTTGTAATCCATAGTATCCGAAATTTATTGAGCAATTGGATAAGCGTACTAAACACAAAACCGTGCTTTATACTCAATATCCTTTTTAATCTCCCAATCATATAAATTAAGTATGATTTCCTTTTTAAGATGAGAAAGTTGAGGTTTAAGAGAATATTTTGTCCAAGGTCACATGGGGGAAGGGCAAGATTTGAGATTTGAACAGAGGCTTATCTGACACCAAAGTATACACTGTATCAACTATTCTTTACGGGGTGGGGGGGTAGTAGGGTAGGGTGGTGATAATTAATAGGTCAGAGGATACTATGTGTTAAACTTTTTTTTTTTTTAAAGATTTTATTTATTTATTTGACAGAGATCACAAGTAGGCAGAGAGACAGGCAGAGAGGAGGGAAGCAGGCTCCCTGCTCAGCAGAGAGCCCGATGCGGGGCTCAATCCTGGGATCCTGGGATCATGACCTGAGCTGAAGGCAGAGGCTTCAACCCACTGAGCCACCCAGGCGCCCCTGTGTTAAACTTCTTAGAGAAAAAGAGTTAACCAGTAGATTTAGCCCTGAGGTTGACATTACTAATTTACATTTAATTATAATCCAAATCTAGAGAGGCAGGCATCTCTTTGTGACTAGTTACACAACAACAACAAGAGATTAGTATGCACAAATCTGGGGGGAAAAGTGCCACAGCAATTTAAAAGCACAAACAATGAAGAAATGTATGCTTCAGGAAGATTTCAAAAAGGATGCACACAAGTTGATCTATATATGTGCACAATACACACCCTTTTTAAAAAGGGAAAATAATAATCAGGTTTAAGGGGGTAGAGTGCAGGGGTGAATTTACAGAGGAAGTGAGTGTAAGTCTGAAGTTTGAAAGATGTGTAGGGAAAGACAAATTAAAAAATCAGTCAGAGGGGCGCCTGGGTGGCTCAGTGGGTTAAAGCCTCTGCCTTCAGCTCAGGTCATGATCCCAGGGTTCTGGGATCGAGCCCCACATCAGGCTCTCTGCTCGATGGGGAGCCTGCTTCCCTTCCTCTCCCTCTGCCTGCTTGTGATCTCTGTCTTTCAGATAAATAAATAAAATCTTAAAAAAAAAAAAAAAATCAGTCAGAGGGTCCCTAGGTGGCTCAGTCGTTAAGCGTCTGCCTTCAGTGGCTGAGGTCATGATCCCAGGGTCCTTGGACTGAGCCCCACATGGGGCTCCCAGCTGGGTGGGAAGACTGCTTCTCCCTCTCCCACTCCCTCTGCTTGTGTTCCCTCTCTTGGTGTCTCTCTCTGTCAAATAAATAAATAAAATCTTTTTTTTTTTTTTAAATCAGATTTCAGGGGGAAAAAAAACCCAACAGGAATCTGTAGCAATTAAAAAGAGGAATGTTTACCTCATCTTATACAAATATATGAAAACACAGATTCCATGAGAGAGACTGGTTAGTACTCATACCCCCAGAGAGCCCATACAGTACAAAATAGTACAATAATATAAATACAATCACATTTTTAAAAAACAAATAGCAAATTAAAAAGCAAATTTCCTTATAATTTACATTAAACCAATTGAAAATTTTAATACATGTAGAACTTTTAAAACTCTGAATTTGAGAATGCAAATACTATACTTAGGTACAATTTGTTGATTAGGCCTCTGTTCTTAAGGGATAACACAGAGGAGACCTGGAAGTAAAAAGGAAAGGTGAAGAAAAAGAGGAGGAAGTGGAAATAGATGGACGTTTAAGGTCAAAGGTAAATACAAGGTCATTAAACAAAGCAAGAAGGAGAAATAAAGAGGTAACAACTCAGAGAGAAAAATAGATGCTGTTATCACATAGGGCACCTTTTTTCCATTCCATTTTGCAGTGGTAGTAAATTCTTCCTCATTTAAACCTTAGAGCTTGGGTAATGAAACAAAAATTTAACCACAAACTAAAAATAAATAGTCTAGCTTTAGGGAAAGCCTTAGCCTACAAATGAGAACATAGATCATTTTTAGGAGAAGCAGAAGAATGATGTAGGATACTCTGTATGAATTAGTACATAAGTGATACAGCTAGGTGGGGCATTTGTGCCATTCCTGTTGAAATTGGTGTTCTCAGAACAGACCCCAGTAGAGGCCACAAACAGATCCAATTCCTATAGAGGAACCATCCATAGCCAAAGAAGCAGAACAATTCATTAAAATGATAAAACAGCTCAATTTCAGCTCTCTGATCAAGCTATCTAGCATTGTTAGGCATTGGCTGGAAAGAAAAGCTACAGAGAAGAGGGAAAGATCAGTCTTGACTTCAAATATTTGTACCCCAAATTTGTTACTTTCAAAACCAAAAGCTGACCTTCATTCAATCCTTCCCAGTAGTTTACAAAACAGCCCAAATCTCTGCAGCAATCCTGTCCAAAAGATTTGCTGAGAAGCCTGGGGGGGCTCAGTCAGTTGGGCATCTGACTTCCCCACAGGTCATGGTCTTGGGGTCCTGGGATTGAGTCCTACATTGGGCTCCTTGCTCAGCGGGGAGCCTGCTTCTCCCTCTGCCTGTGTGCTACTCCCCCTGCTTGTGCTCTGACAAGTGAATAAATAAAATCTTAAAAGAAAAAAAAAATTTGCTGAGAATACTTAAGGACAAAGGGTTGTCAGAACACTCCTTATTAGCATAAATTAGAAAGGACTAGTTCCATTTTGCCAAGCCCTCTTCACTCACCAAGCTTCCCCATGTGCTACCCCTCACAGCATTCCTAGTGCCTGACTCTGCCTAGAGTCCAGGAATCAGAGGATCTGCCCCCTCGTGTGGACCCTTCTCTGGTCTCTCAGGCTCTGCTTGTCTTGTACTTGATGTAAGGTCCTCTCTTTCCAGCCACTATGACCATTTTCATTCCCCCACCCATGAAATAGCTTCCTGAATAAATCACTTATGTGGGTAAACATCTTACTAGGCCATAATATTGGACAATCTTATTTTTAATAGCCGTATTTCTGTAATGACTAGGACTTAATCCTTGGGAGTCCTGCAATGACCTACCTACCCTTTCATTTTCCAGTAACTCCCTTTTAACTCTTAAGTCTTTATATAGCTGATTCTTCTAGATAGAACATACCCCTTGAAGGGAACAGTACACACAATACTCAAATAGAAGCTTGCTCCACTCCTCAGGAGGGTCTAAAGTGAACCGTCCTCCTTCTCAAATACCATCACTCTAACAAAGCCAGTAAACCATCTACTCAGTTTAAATATCAACTGGCACATTGTTAAAAAGATAAAATCCTAGGACTATATCTTAGAGGCACATGCAAAAAACTTAGTTACATTTTTCAAAGCGCATTTAACCTAAACAACATCTATAGGGAATGGCCATCTTTAAAAAAGAATGATGTAGAACTATAAATTCTAATAATAGAAAGATGTTTAAACTATGTTAAATACAAAAAGCAAATAGGCCATTAGTGTAACATGATCCCATCTGAGTGTGTGTGTGTGTGTGTGTGTGTGTGTGCAAGAGAGAGGGAGAGAGAGAGATGGGGGTTTATTTTGCAATGATTCTCTCTTTAAAGATCTTTTTTTTTTTTTGACAGAGAGAATGAGATCACAAATAGGCAGAGAGGCAGGCAGAGGGAGAGGGAGAAGCAGGCTCCCGCTGAGCAGAGAGCCTAACGCGGGGCTCAATCCCAGGACCAAGCAGAAGGCAGATGCCCAACCCACTGAGCCACCCAGATGCCCAATGATTATCTCTTTACAGTGGAACTAGGAGGTAAGTAGGAAAAGTTATACTCCTTTTTATTGTTTGAATTTATCATTTTGTGTATTATTTTCATAACAAAAGCTAATTTAAGATTTTCACTGAATTGAAATGGATCAATAATAGTAAATGGATGTGATTCTTAAAAGCAAGTTGAATGATCACAATGTTCTACCAATATACCAATTCTTAGCATTGGCCCTATAACTACTTTATAGAGCTAAAGAAAGCCTAAATAAATTCCTGGTTAATTTAGGACCCGTGATTGCAAACTGTATAAATTCATTTCTTTTTTTAAAAAGATTTATTTGAGAGTGAGCATGCACAAGTGGGGATGGGCAGGGGCAGGAGGAGAGAGAGAGAGACTCTCAAGCAGACTCCCTGCCGAGCAAGGAGCTTGATGCCAATGCCAGGCTGGATCTCACGACCGAGATCATGACCTGAACCAAAATCAAGAGTTGGACGCTGGACTGACTGAGCCATGCAGGCACCCCTATAATTTCTAAAAAATATACATATGTATGTATTTTTTCTATAGTAAATTTGAAGACTACTCTGAAAAACTCTAATAACCCTAAGTAAATATAATGTAATTTGTGGTAAATATAGTAAAAAGACTTCTGTATGTCATTTGCAGTAAAGAAGAGCACAGATTCAGAAAGAACCTTAAAAGTCATCTAGTCCAACCCTCCCAGCCTAATATTGACAGAATAATAAAAAAAAAAAAAAACCAACAAACCAAAACCAAAACCAAAACAACCAAAACCAAAGAACTAACAGCAGTCTGCTGAGGACAGAAGTGACTTCACTGAAATGGAGAAGTCCCAGGAACATAATACAACCAGAAATGTCCCCTTTCTGAAACAGGGACATCTGGTAATCAATACTTTCATTTAAAAAATATTTTTAGCCTAATATGTCAAGTTACCCTGGTCAGTTTTTAAAAGTCATTTGACTTCATTTTCTAGTTTCAAAGTCCTCCCCATTTGTTTCAAACCAAAAGAAATCAGACCATATTGTGGGTTGCTTTTAATGAACAAAATTCTCTGTATAAAAACATTTAAACTTTATCAAATGCTTTAAAAACACACACGCACAGATCCAAATCCATTACAGAATCTTGGAACATTATCTTTTTTCACCTCAACATAATGTGTAAAGGGGATTTCTGGATAAAACTACATGTGAATAAAGACAACCCGTAGTCTTACACATGTGTGCACATACACACGCATACACACACACAGACACACACACGCACTCTGTAGGAACTAAAATAAATGGGAAGAGTGTGACTAGGGTTGGAATGAATTTCTCATGAAGCTTATATAAAAGAACACCACATAAGTAAAAGAATTTCCTATGCCAAGGAGAGATGCAGAGAGGGGAAATGGAAAGCAGGGGCTGGCCAAACGCATGAATAAATATAGTCTGAGAAGCTCAGTCAAGAACAGTGAATTTGGGGAGTCACGGACGACCCTTCATCTTCACCACCTCAGTCTGTGACTCTGACAACTGATGATGCTTCAGAAGCACGTATGTTCTCAGGTTTTGTAGGTCTTGATCTGTTCTCCATTATTTAGGTGTGGTTTGTCCCTGTCAGTGGTTAATTCCTCAGCTGTCACGCGGCGTTGCGTCCTATCTGCCGGCAGAGCCACGGTCAGAGACGGCAGCGAGCACAGGGTGGCATCGTGGCTGGCGTTTCAGACAAACCAGACTGCTCGGGTTTGGATTTCAGCGACTATGCTTGCTGGTTGCCTGTTGCTCGGCAAGCCCTTTAGCCGCTCTATGTCCATGGCCTCACCTTCAATTAGGGATCATTATTACCTACTTCATAGAGGATTATTAAAGAGGAGTTAAACAAGGTAATCCACTTAAAGAATTTATCACACTACGAGGCACAAGTAAATGCTCAGTAAATGTTAGCTAAAATTACTATTAGTCTTGGTATCACAGGGCAACCAAAAGAAAAATTCTATTCTATTTCTGTATTTCTCCTCTTTGATGAGGTTTTCAGGGGCCGACTGTGGCAAAAGCCAATATGTATGATGCAAAAGAGACTGAGGATCTAGTCTTAGGAATATAGATGTTCACTTTTATATTAGAAAAAAAATTACATGGCTCCGTATCACAAAATTTAACATCTTTCCATTAAACATCACACAATTCTCATCATCGTTATGCCCTACGAACACCCTAAATGGTGTGGAGTTTCTAATGATATGCAACAACAACATAGTCCATAAATTTTAACTAAGAAATAGCTGCAGAAATGCATGTTGGGCAATAATCTGTGTGTGCCACAAGAGCCTGGGCCGAGGGATGGCTGGGATTCTGCCTCCACGACCTGGACTCCCCCACACACAGTCAGATGGGTCAGGTTCCTGCAGACCTTCCAATCTCCATTAGCTAGCGACTCCCTTCAGGAGGGAAGCTTCCAAGGGGCGAAGGAAGCAGCAGCCACTGAGGATAGAATGCCCGGCACCTACTTCAGGATGATATGATAGCTATCATTGGTTTCTGCTGTAAAAGAGAGAGAGAGCAATCTTTAGTCACCTCTAAAACACAGTGGGAGATAAAAAAAATATGGTAAGGATCTTTTGAGAAGGGGGAAACAAAAAAACCCACCAGCAGGACAAAGGACAACATACTTACTATCACATAATACTTAAGAATAAATACACACTATAAAAACAACATGTCCACGGAAGGTGGGAGAGGGGCAGAGTCATCAGTCTGTTCTGATAATGGCAAGATGCCAATTCATGCAAAGGAACAATCTCCAAAGACATCACTTTCTCTACCTCAGATACTTTGGTTGATACTTTCCCTCCCTCCTCAAAGAAGTCAATCATGAAAAACATCTCTTAAACATCTCAGAGAGAGGCATCTGTCTTACTATTTTATTACCTTTCATCGTGTCCAGAATAAAACAGGCTTCCTCCTGAAAGTTCTGTATCATCTGAGAAAAGCAAGAAAAGGTGCTAATTATTAAAAACTTGGATTTGCTGCAGTTATTGAGACTATATGCCTTTTATTATATTGGACTTAAGGAAAAAAAATAATCCTTTGTTTTCTGCCATTCAGGTTTTAAGTTATAAAAGCTAAGCAGTCTAGGGGCGCCTGGATGGCTCAGTTGCTACAGCATGTGACTCTTAATCTCAGGGTCGTGAGCTGGGCATTGGAGCTTACTTTAAATAAATAAAATAAAACAAAACAAGATAAAATAAAATAAAAGCTAAGCAGTCTAAAACAAGTGATCTTAAAATTATAGGATCCATTTTTCCTGGATTTTTCTTTTTTCTTTTTTTAAGATTTTAATTTTTTTATTTGACAGAGACACAGGGAGAGGGAACACATGCAAGGGTGGTGGGAGAGGGAGAAGCAGGCTTCCTGCTGAGCATAGAGCCTGAAAGAGGGCTTGATCCTGGGACCCTGGGCTCATGATGTGAGCCAAAGGCAGATGCTTAACAACTGAGCTACCCAGGCGCCCAGCCCATTTTCCTGGGTTATCCCCAAGACATTGCAAGGGTACACAGACACTGGAGGCCCATTCGGGAGAACTGACTTCCAGGGCTTCATCTCCCATATGTATACTTTCCCAAAACTGCCCGAGCACCTCTTTGGTTTTCCCTACCTACTTTGCCTTCTAGACTTCCTTCTCCCATTTTATAAAATAAAGGCAGAAGTTTTACCATCCTGGAATCCTACCAAGATGCCCTGTTCCAGTGTACAAAAGCCTCCAGGATGCCAAACTGTGACAATGTGAACCTTAATGACTGGGTAACAAAGTCTTTTGTGAGTCATGAGGTTTCTAATTTTTTCCTTGCACCAACCTAATCACAAACTGTCAAATGATAGGTGATTCAAAATAATTCTCTGTAACGTCACTATCTAATTTTTTGGCATCTAACTCCAAAGTTTAAAAAAAAAAAAATCCAGTGCTGTTTTTTTAAAAAAACTCCATCCATTCCCATCTGTCAATTTGTGTGAATCAGATTCCATAGCATTGTATCTAGTGGGAATAAAACAGAACGGAAGTGGTGTTGAACACTATTTCATTCTAGAAACCAGTAGAGAGTACTCATCTATACATGAATTAATGTGGGCAGAGCAGGTATGGAATCAGACAATCCCATCCATCTCTTTAACAGATATACTTCTAACACATTTTTCTTAATCTTTAAAAATTTACCAAAACATTTATGTTTATTGATTATATAATTATGGTGGTCATTCTATTCAGAAGAAATAATTTTTAAATTTTTATTAAAACAAATTCTTTTGTTGAAGCAAATTTGTTTCAAAGAAATATGGTAAGATAATTAACAAAAGATGTTTGCGCATAAAAGCAGGTTATGGTAAGATAAAATTCTATGGGAGAAGAGAATGGAAATAGGAGTTCAAGGAAACAAAGAGATGATATAAAAACTCAAAGGAGGGGCGCCTGGGTGGCTCAGTGGGTTAAAGCCTCTGCCTTCGGCTCAGGTCATGATCCCGGAGTCCTGGGATTGAGCCCTGCATCAGGCACTCTGCTCAGCAGGGAGCCTGCTTCCTCCTCTCTCTCTGCCTGCCTCTCTGCCTACTTGTGATCTCTGTCTGTCAAATAAATAAATAAAATCTTAAAAAAAAAATAACTCAAAGGAAAGTATATTCATGTATTTTTTAAGACAGTGATGGTGGTATTACATCACTCTTCTATTTCGGTTACATGGAATATAGTTAGAAAAGTGATGTAACCATTTCATTTTTAAAGGTTATATAATATGCCCAGAAATGACATATTTTGCAACTATTTAAACTTAAAACAAAAAATTTTAAGTCAACCTAAAAATGTGAAAGGGGATACATGGTTTTTAAAAATTATTTTGGAAGTAAGTAAGCAAAAACGTTTGAAAAGCCCTGGTCTTGTAAACAGAGCCTGTGCCCCAGGAGAACGGCTCTTGCTTCTGTCACGTGCTCTGACAAACTGTCCTGTGGTGATTCAGCTGTACTGAAAATCTACCTCATCACTAATGAGCACATGGATTCCTGTTGGCCCCTGCTTGTAGATCTGGCTGATCTGGCGAGGGGAAATGCTGAAGAGCTGAGCGATTTTTTCTGTCAGTTCAACAGCTGTCAGTTCTTCTAGATAGATGGCGTGGTACACTGCAAAAGGGACAAAGCAAAGGCAGTCAGTGCAGGTTTCTCTGCTCTTAAAGGTAACCCGATCACGAGGAATGCCCACCTTCCTAAAGGACTCACAGACTGCCTGAGTTCAAGCCCTGGCTTGGCCACCTGCTGGCTGTGGGATTGGGGTGAGTTACTTAACATCCCTAAGCCTCATTCTCCATCTGGCGAGAACAGTAAATGTACTGCAGAGAAGAGATACTGGTTGTAAAAATTAAAGCATGTCACTGTGCTGAGAATAGTGCCCGGTACGTATGAGGAACTCAATAAACGTGAGCAAGGGCCATTCTTCTAGCAAATGCTGGATCTGCCGTCTGAGGACTTCCCACCGCATGGGCTTACACGTCACCTCCTCCTCCTTCCTGAATGCGCATCCTGGCCTGTCCAGAACGACCTACCGAAGAAAGTACCATTTGAGTCTCCGTCCTCATGCTTCTGCTGCTGCTGCTGCTGTTGCTGCTGCTCCCTCAACTGCAGGGATTCCTGACAAACATAAATGGTTAGCCTTGGGCGCACCATCCTGAGGAGGAAAACAAGGCTGTTAGTCTTGCAGTTTTCGTGGGAAGCACATTTTAAGGGAGAACTTGTGTGTCTAGGTTAACACTAGAGAGCGGAGTTGAAAACTGGCAGCCCGTGGGCCAAGGAAGCTCGTTTGCTGTCTCCTTCGCTCTCCACTGGGGTGTACACGTGTGCACATGTGCGTGCGTGCATTTTAACTGAATTCGTTCCAACATCGTATAAACCTCTGCAATTTCAGCTTTTCTTGAAAAACCAGATTTGGCAATCTGAGACCCTTACTCTTACAAGGAAACGACTGGGTGTTCTCCTTGCATGATGTATGCATTCTTCAGTAGACTCCAGATTTAACGGTCACTCGTTGATGTGTGGCCTCTGTGTCATTTGGGTTTATGACCTTTGATGTAAACATTAGAAATATTTGAAACGTGTGAGCCACTGTTGCATGGGTCTGGTTCAACATACACCTTCTCCTTAGAAGCGCCACTATAAAACAGAGAATCTTATTTCCCTCATTACCGTCTCCTAAGTAGCTTGAGCTTTCTGTCCCTTCTTACTTCTTAGACAATGGTATTCAATTACCTCTTGATCTGATCATCTCATTCCTATTTTAAAATGCTCTTTTATTTTTTAAGAGAGAGAACACATGTGTACATGCATAAGTGGGTGGGAGGGTTACTGGGGCAGGAGCAGAGGGACAGAGAGGGGCTCAATTTCACGACAGTGAGATCATGACCTGAGCTGAAATCAAGACTTACACACTTAACTGACTGCATCACTCAGGCGCCTCTTAAATGCTCTTTAAATAATATGTTAAAAAAATGAAGATCCAATTTTTTTTCTTCAGATCATCCACCTCTGAATTTTTCCTCTTTAAAATTTCCAAGATTAGAGCCAACCTGATTCAACAATCCTTGTGATGTACCCAAACAGAACAATTCACAATCTGTTTCATTATTTGGTCACTGATTTAGTACGGTGGCAATAAGCTGTATGTTTTTCCCATTAATGCTATTATCTACCTGAAACTGAAAAATCCTACTTGAGACTGCAAATTACTCAGTTTTACAATTTGTAAGTGGACACTTAAGTAATTCCTATCTAATTCAAGAATGACCGCATCTCTAGTTAAAATGGACTCGGGATCTTTGCACCTGTTGCTCCTGCGTGGAGTGCTTTTCCCTCATATGACCCCATAGCTTCCATCCTTCTCATAATTCATTCAGTTTAAACACCCCCACCCCACAGAGGTCTTTCCTGCCAATATTCTGGGTACTCCACAGGTTATAACTTTGTTTTTGCTTATTTGTTTGGTTTTTCTTCAAAGCACTTATCACTATTGAAAATATTCACTATTCATATTTTTATCTCTCTCCCCATTAGAAAGCAAACTCATAATAATGGGTTCCTTGTTGGTTTTGCTCACCAATGCATCTCTAGAGCCTACAATAGTACCTGGCTCATAACAGGGATGATAAGTATTTATCAAATGAGAAAACTACCTAGAAATGAAAAAATGGGATATCATGAGGAATTCCTTGGATCAACTGTAGGAAATGATATTTTTCATCTTCGTTTATTTGGCACATAGCTGGCATTCAAAAAAAGAATGTTTTGACAAGATGTAGTGAGCTGTGCAAACAGTACTGTGAAGAGTCCCTTAATCCCAAAGTATCTGAAATTCAACCTCGCTGATATTTTCACACTAATTACATACCGGCCTTTTAATGCATTAAAAAGTCGGATTCCATCAGCAGGGCCACAGATTTGGATCACATCATCTCTAGTTAGTTTCAATAAATCTGCCCCTGGAATAAATATAAGAAAATGGGTGATAAAGGCAAAGGCGGTCTTTGTTAATGACCACTGAAGTGGCTGTTATCTTTTTTTTTTTTTTTTTTTTTTTTTAAGATTTTATTTATTTACTTGACAGAGAGAACAAGGAGGCAGAGAGGCAGGTAGAGACAGAGGGGGAAGTAGGCTTCTTGCTGAGCAGAGAGCCTGATGCCGCCAGCTCGATTCCAGGACCCTGAGATTATGACCTGAGCTGAAGGCAGAGGCTCAACCCACTGAACCACAGAGGTGCCCCTAAAGTGGCTGTTATCTTACAGTCCAAATCTTTTGCATGGCACATAAGCCTGTCCAAGATCTGGCCTCTGTTTCCTCTCTCACCTCAACTGACATCCAATTAACTTATCCACTTAGCATCATACAGATGACATCAAAGAGCAAGTTGTTCCTCCTCCCTGAAATATCCTTCCACTGTCTGACCGACAGACTCCTCCTCACCCCCCAATATTTACCTCATGCATTACACGTGTTCCCTAAACACAGACACTCCCCCAATACCCTGCTTCGTACCACTTATCTACTGCATCACAGCTATTTACTTATCTTTTTCAGGGTTTTAGTTTGATTTTATTTGGGTTTTTGGTTTGGGGTTTGTTTTTTGGGTTTTTGTTTTGTTTTGGTTTTTTTGGTTTGTTTGTTTTTTTGCTACTAGATGGTGAATGATGAGAAAGTATGCCTTACCCGTTTGTGTATTCCTACTATACCTGGTACCCAGAAGGTGCTAAATAAAAGTGGAATGTTTAAATAAAATACAATATAGTGATATCAAGGGAGAAATTTCAGACTACCTACAAACACCCTTGATAAAACACTGTACAGAATATACATTTTAAAAAGTATTGTATAGAATAAATATTTTTAAATTAAACTGAATTTAAACTAAGAAGTATCTCTTTTTAAGTATTTCACAGCACAGATGCTGCTGGTGAGAAAGTCTGAAGGGTTCTATGAAACTCACTTAATCCTAAAAATGTACAAAGATTTCTCCTTCCCTCCTTCACTCACTCCCTTCCTCTCTCTCTCTCTCTTACACACACACACACACACACACCCTCATATGGATACTAGAAGGCTCTAGAATGTAAAGGAATATCCTGTGTTGGGAAAAACAAAAGGACAAAATAAATTTAACCTGAGAAGTTTGTAAAAAGCCTTGTGAACGTAGAAAAACGATTTCGATGCAACCACTGCTGAGCTTCCTGAGGTGTGGTTGTTGGCAAAAGGTTCTGAAAGAAAGAAAGCACACATTTTCATTTTCTTTCTTTTTTTAACTAAAGAAATTTATCTCTTACATCATTAGGTAACACAGAGCTAAACACACCCACACTCAGGCCTAGTTTGCTTGGAAGTTATTTATACCTCATCAATCTTCTTTCCCTAACCATGCAAGAAGCCCATGGAATTCCATCCTTATCTTCCTTACTAGACCATAAGCGCTTTAAATCCAGGGGTCCTGCAATAGTTTTTTTCACTTCTCTGATCCCCAGCATAGTATCTAGTTCACAGTCAATATTCAATAAATGTCTGTTTCCAATAAGTGAATAACTATTACTCCTTAAAAGTTGGGCATTTCTACTGAACTGCACAGTAATCAAAGTATTAGTAGACATTGCAAATAACTTACATTTAATTTTAGACTTACATCTGTGACTGGAGGGGGTGGCTCTGGCTGGTGGTTTGGTGAACCATTTCTAAGGAAACATTGAAAATGAAAAGGATGAGTCCGTGACACATACAAGGGTTCATCATCTCACAGTAAGTCTGAAGCTAGACATTTTTTTTCTTTTAAGATTTTATTATTTTTTAAAGATTTTATTTATTTATTTGACAGAGAGAGATCACAAGTAGGCAGAGACGCAGGCAGAGAGAGAGAGAGGAGGAAGCAGGCTCCCTGTTGAGCAGAGAGCCCGAGGCGGGACTCGATCCCAGGACCCTGAGATCATGACCTGAGCCGAAGGCAGCGGCTTAACCCACTGAGCTACCCAGGCGCCCTAAGATTTTATTTTTAAGTAATCACCACACCCAATGTGGGGCCTAAAACTACAACTCTGAGATCAAGAGTTGAGTGCTCCACTGACTGAGCCAGCCAGGCACCCCTCAAGCTAGAGATTTAAAGGAATCTGTACTCTCTCATAAAGTAGTCTTAGTCTGATAGTCAATCTTTCTATTATCTGTTAAAGTAACATTAATATTATGGGGAGAGGGGAAGAAACTGTCACTTGTGACATTTTTTTTATTATTGGACAAATTGAAAAAATATAAAAATTTCAGTAAATTGGGATTTATCAGATAAATTATGGCATGAAGAATATTTAACGTAAGAAATTTATAACAGAAATAAAAATATCAGAAGATAAAAGTAATCAATATATTACTACTGTATCAAATATATAAATATACACACAAACATATATAGGAAAAAAAATACCAAAAGAAACTTTATGCAATGCCATGTGATCACATACATTTATAATGAAAACCAAAATAATTATTTTTATTTTTTTAAAAATTTTATTTATTTATTTGACAGACAGAGATCACAAGTAGGCAGAGAGGCAGGCAGAGAGAGAGGAGGAAGCAGGCTCCCCGCTGAGCAGAAAGCCTGATGCGGGGCTCGATCCCAGGACTCCGGGATCATGACCTGAGCCGAAGGCAGAGGCTTTAACCCACTGAGCCACCCAGGTGCCCTTAAATGCTATTTTCTAATAGGAAGAAAAAAGAGGAGAAAGGACTGCATAAAACTCTTTTCAGTCACTTTTGAAGATAATCCAAACCTCAGTGAATCCATGGATCCATCAAAGAGTGACCAAGTAGGAAAACTTAACTGATTTAGAAAATGTTTCTAGGGCGCCTGGGTGGCTCAGTGGGTTAAAGCCGTTGCTTTCGGCTCAGGTCATGGTCTAAGGGTCCTGGGATCGAGTCCCACATCGGGCTCTCTGCTCAGCAGGGAGCCTGTTTCCCAGGGAGCCTGCTTCCTCCTCTCTCTCTCTCTCTCTCTCTGCCTGCCTCTCCATCTACTTGTGTTCTCTCTCTGTCAAATAAATAAATAAAATCTTAAAAAAAAAAAAAAAAAGAAAATGTTTCTATATGAGAAGAAAATGAAAGAAGACATATTTAGGACAAACACAACCTAACTTCATTTCCCATACTTACCCTTCCCCAAGAGAAAAACTGCTGTGGGAACTGTTGAAGCCAGGTGATGGGGAATTATTGACATATGTGATCTCAGGCCATGGAGAACACTAAAAACAAAGAACAACTTAAACACGGAGAAAGTGCATGTGACCCCAGTGTCCCCCCAAAACATCGTTACTTGAGAAACACATCTTGATTGGCATATCTTAATTGTACAGAGGTCCCTATAATGAAGAGACAAAATACCCAGGACAAGTAAATCTTGACCAGGCTAGAAGTTATGTTTGTTTGTTTTTTTAACTGAGATATAATAGACATACAACACTGTATTACTTTCAGGTGTACAACGTAACGATTTGATATACATAAACAGTGTGATATGATGGGATTTTCCTTTAAGAATAGAAAGTACTGACTGACATCATCACCGGAAGAAATCTTTTCACCTCTGTGAGTATAGTTGTCTCATAAGAAGGCTGGTACTTCTCCTTTTCATGAGGTGTCCGTTTCTCCATTTTCTCCCGATCTGTTTTTTGCTTTCTGTCTGCACCTTTGGGCTGGAGAGAGCAATGTTTTGTTTTGACTCATCAACTTTTGACCCAACAATATCCTTTCTAAGAACTTAAATAGTCCCATGCGAAACAAGGATGTAGGTACAATGATGTAAAGACAAGATGTGGGGCGCCTGGGTGGCTCAGTGGATTAAGCTGCTGCCGTCGGCTCAGGTCATGATCTCAGAGTCCTGGGATCGAGTCCCACATCGGGCTCTCTGCTCAGCAGAGAGCCTGCTTCCCCCTCTCTCTCTGTCTGCCTCTCCATCTACTTGTGATTTCTCTCTGTCAAATAAATAAATAAAATCTTAAAAAAAAAAAAAAAAAAAAGACAAGATGTATCCTTGCAACGAAGTCTGAAATAGCAAATTTAACTGTGTGATGGAGCTGAAAAAGAATGAGAGATCTATAACTGTGGACATGGAACGATCTCTAAAGCACACAGCTAACTGAAAAAAGGCAAGCCTCATAACAGTTCATACCGTACAATCCTATTGATGTTTTGAAGAAAATATGTGTATACCTATGTACATGGGTATATAAAAGCACAAAAGAGGACCAAAAGGATACATGCTAAATTGTAACAGTGGCGACCTCCAGGTCACCAGGTCGCCAGGTCGCCAGGAAAGGGTGGGAAATCAGGGTAAAAGGGGTAAAGGGGGACTTCGGTCTGAATACATCAGTATTAATGAACCTTTTGCAATGATAATACATTTATCCATATGATAAAAACAAATAAAGACCAAATTAACAAAAGTAAGCCAAGTACCAATGTAACCAAAACTATTAACATTTCATAATCTTGTGAGCCTTTACAAGAGCTTGTAATCTCAACAGACTTTAAGAGCTTTCAGTGAAAATCCATGTTTTAGCCTCTGGCTCCCTGTCCAAGTTCCTCTTCTGCCATGCCCATCCCCATATAAATTCATTACCAGGCATCTCAGGGATGATCTAAAGAACTGTAGCATAGACTAAGTTTCCAGAGTTGTTGAAAAAAGACAAGCTTCCTTTGACTTAGTAGCTAATGTTAAAACTGAAAGATGAGGGGAAAGTATACAAGGGACAGCAGAAGGTCCAGGAATACCTTGAAGACTTTGATCTGGCAGCTGGCTGAGTGTAAGTGCTCAGTATATTCCCCATTTTCATTTTCCTTGAAGGTATCGATTTGTACTCGGAACGGCACTCCCTTTTCTCCTCCATGCTTCCTCATAGTGAACTCTGTGCTAATGCAGTGTACCTATGAGGAATACAGCATCCAGGTTTCAGCACACCAGTCAACAGTATTTTCTGAGCAACTAACAGCAAAACCTTTAAAAACCCTATGAACACGTATACAAAAACTTTTATGCTTGGTGCACCTGGCTGGCTCAGTCGGTAGAGCACATGACTCTTCATCTTGGGGATCGTAAGTTTGAGCCCCACATTGGCCATAGAGTTTACTTAAAAACGTCTATGTAGGGGTGCCTGGGTGGCTCAGTGGTTTGAGCCTCTGCCTTTGGCTCAGGTCATGATCTCACAGTCGTGGGATCAAGCCCTGTGTCTGACTCTCTGCTCAGCAGGGAGCCTTCTTCCCCCACCTCCTCTGTCTGCCTCTCTGCCTGCTTGTGATCTCTGTCTGTCAAATAAATAAATAAAATCTTTAAATTAAAAAAAAAAAAAGTCTATGTAAATAAAATCTTTAAAAAAAAGACTTTTAGGAGCTCCTGAGTGGCTCAGTTGGCTGAGCACCTGCCTTCAGCTCAGGTTGTGATCCTGGAGTCCCATACTGGGCTCCCTGCTCTGCGGGGAGCCTGCTTCTCCCTCTGCCTCTCTCTCTCTGTCTCTCATGAATAAATAAATAAAATCTTTTTAAAAAAGTTTAGGGGTGCCTCAGTTAAGCTCTGACTCTTGATTTCAGCTCAGGTCGTAATCTCAGGATAGTGAGATCGAGCCCTGTGTTCTGCACTTAATTCGGAGTCTCTGAGATTCTCTCTCTTCCTCTCCTTCTGTCCCTCCCCCTGCTTGTGTTTGAGTGCTCTCTCACTCTAAGAAATAAAATCCTTAAAAAAAATTTAAAAATTAAAAAAAAAAACTTTTACTCTCTTTTCGAGCTTAAAGAATGTATATTCTTTTTTTTTGTTTGTTTAAGAGTGTATATTCTAATGGAGGAAATAAGGAAGCTTAATTATTTATAAGTGAAAGTAGGAGAGCCTGTCTGGCTCAGCCAGTTAAGCGTCTACCTTTGGCTCAGGTTCCCAGGGTCCTGGCATCGAGTCCCACACCCGGCTCCCTGCTCAGCAGGGAGCATGCTTCTCTCCCTCCCTCTGCCATTCCCCCTGCCTGTGCTCTCTGGCTTGCTCTCTGTCAAATAAATAAAATCTTAAAAAAAAAAAAAATATACAGATTCAATGCTAATAAAAGCTACTGGGAGGAACTAAATTCATTAATACAGAGTTAATATAAAAGAAAAGTTTCTTGGACTTTAAGGTAGAGTTTAGAAAGCGCAGGCACCATCCATGCTGGGAAAATAGCAGATATGAAAACTCACGGGCAATAGTGGGGAAAGAAAGGTTTGCAAAGGCTTGCTTGCTACTGCATAAAGTGACGACCCTGGTGAATCTGAACAGTGAAACCTTGACTGACCAAATATTAGCTTAGGTAAGTTGTTAATTTCTCTAAGCCTCAAAAACTATTTCTACTCCACTGGATTATTGCTCAAAGTTTTAAATAAAATCACATATACGTACTGTTTACTTAACAGAGTGACTATCTAATGGGACGTAATAAACTATAGTTTTCTTTACTACCAATAAAAATTTTAAAAGGAGTCTACCCAACAGACATAATTGGATATGTAAAACAAAATTAAAGCATAAAGATGTTCGAAACAACTTTATAGATAATAGAGAAAATTTAGAACAATCTGAATGCTAAATAATAGTGAGGCTATAGTGCGTCTAAAGAATGAAATATTATACAGCCATTTGCAAGCTTTTTTTGGGGGGGGTTGGTTGGTTGGTTTTTAATTTTATTTTATCATACAAATAAATTGGGGAAGTTAGAAGGGCCATTCAGACACTCCTCATTGCCCTCAGGCAAGTATTGAAGAGTCTGGACTTGACAGTCAGGATGCGACCCTGTAAAAATTTCAAATTCAATGTGTTCTATCCTTCAAAAAACAAACTGGTAGGGGCACCTGGGTGGCTCAGCAGGTTAAGCATCTGATTCTAGATTTCAGCTCTGGTCATGATCTCGGGTCCTGGGATGGAGCCATGGAGCCCTGCAACAGGTTCTGTGTTCATCGGGGAGTTTGCATGGATTCTCTCTCTCCCTCTCCCTCTGCCCCGCCTCTGCTTGTGCTCATGCGCTCTCTCTCTCCTAAATACATCAATATTTTTAAGAAAGAAAAAGAAACAAACTGGTAGTAAGAGATGCTCTTCATAACTGGAACCCCATCTGCAATGCCCTACCTGAATAAACACAGATGTCCTCTTTGCCGGGTCCCACAGGAACTCCACAGTATTCAGTTGGGTTGGATTAGCTCTAGGATCGATTATACCAACAGACATTGGGATATCTGAGAAACAAAATGGTAATCACTGAACAGTTCCAAGGGCTACTGGGTTTAAATAAGATAGCACGGGTTGTTTTATTATTGGTCCCTAGTTACCAAGATTTTTACATATCACACCCTAAACCTCTTTTTGGCAATAAAAAGGTTTGATTAGAGCTAAAATTGACCTAAGTACTTTCCTTCTGAGTATCTTTTCTCCATTTTAAAAGGCTTTTAAAATAGGACAATTTAAACAGTTTCCTTTTAACCTGCCAAAATTCTACTTAAAGATAGATTTAGTCTACAGACTAGCTCTAGTGTCATGAAAATTGTAATATAATCTGCTTCACTTACAGTTTTAGGTTTAGTGTTACTGACAGAAGTACACTAACAAGACTGCTATAGAAAGATAAAGCAGAGTGTCTGAATAAAGGCAAAAGCATTGTATTACAGATAAAAGTGGGAAAAATTTAACACAGAGATTGATGCTGGCCTTAAAGTCATCAAATAACCTTGTAGCAGAGCAACAAATCTGATACTCAAGAAGGAAGCAAAAATGAATGAGCTCTAGTAGAATTTTGCTTTCCACTCTACATAGCATATACTTAAATATAATTTCCTGTCTTCCCCTATTAATATTCCAACTGGAGAGAGAAAGCCAGGCTGATATTTCTGATCATACTGTGCTATCACTGTATTACTGTTTTACTGTCAATCCAAACAACAAGGTGGGTCCAACAGTGTTAGTTGTGTTGGATTTATCATAAGGGTAATTTATCAAATGGATATCAGGATTATCTGTACAAGAATCAGTGTTTTCTCTGGTAAAATTAGTAGGTACTTAGAGTTGTTTAACAACTATGTTTGCTAGTAGGAGATAATGACCAATAAGAGATCAAAGACATAGATACCAGGAATAAAAGTACATTCATGAAGAGTGACTGCATGTATGTTTGTAAAGGAACTTCCCTTAAGCCCTATGATTTAAGAAAAATAAATTCTACTCCATGTAGCAGAGCAGTAGGGGAAAAAACCTAAACGGCAAATCAAGAGACATAGATTCTGATCCCAGGTCTCTTACTTTAGGTAATACAAACCACTGGGGCGCCTGGTTGGTTAAAGCCTCTGCCTTCGGCTCAGGTCATGATCTCAGGGTCCTGGGATGGAGGCCCGCATTGGGCTCTCTGCTCAGCAGGGAGCCTGCTTCCCCCACCCCTCTGCCTGCCTCTCTGCCTACTTGTGATCTCTCTCTCTGTCAAATAAATAAATAAATAAAATCTTTAAAAAAAAAAAAAAACCACTAATCTGCCTCTCAGGTATTAGTAAAATAAAGAACTTGCAGCATTTGGGGAAAAAACCTGGCCCCTTTTACATACACACAAAACAAAGTACCAGACCCTGAATAGCCAAAACAATCACGAAAAGTAAAGTTGAAGGTGTCACATTCCCAGATTTCAAAACTTACTACAAAGTTACAGTTATCAAAAGAGTGGTACTGGCATAAAGATGGAGACACAGACAAACAGAACACAAGAGAGAGCCCAGAAATGAGTCCTAACAAACACGGTCGATTGATGGTTGACAAAGTTGCCAAGACCATTCAGTGGGGAAAGAAGAGCTGTTTCAACAAACGGTGCTGGGAAAACTGAATATCCACATACGAGGAATGAAGGTGAACTCTTACCTTATACCACATTCAAAAATTAACTAAAAAATGGGTCAAACACCTAAATGTTTGATCTAAGGCCTAAAAACTATAAAACTCTTGGCAGAAGACATACCAGGAAAAGCTTCATTGGGTTTTGCAATATTCTTAGCTATGACACCAAAAGCATAAGCAAGGCAATAAAATTATTAAATAAACTGGACTACATCAAAATGTAAAACTTTCATGTATCAAAGGACATTATCAACACAGTGAAAAGAGAACCCACACAGAATGGAAGAAAATATTGCGAATCACATATCTGATATGGGGTTAATATCTAGAATACATAAGGAATGCCTACAACTCACAACTACACAAGAACAAAACCAACCAATCAGATTTAAAAATGAGGAAAGGATTTGAATATACATTTCTCCAAAGAAGATACATACATGGCCAATAAGCACACAAAATGATGCCCAACATCACTAATCATTAGAGAAGTATAAATCAAAACCACAATAAGATAACCACTTCACATCCATTAAGATGGCTACAATACAAAAAACCCAAAAAACAATAAACAAAAAAACAAAACCAGAAAATAGCACATGTTAGAAAGAAGGTCAAGTATTTAGAACCCTTGTTCACTTCTGATGGGATTGTAAAATATGCAGCTGCTATGGAAACAGTATGACAGTTCCCCCCAAAATTCAAAATAGAATTACCATACATGATCTAACAGTCCCATTTCTGGGTATATACCCAAAAGAACTAAAAGCAGAGACTGAAATAAATATCGATATACCCATGTCCCTAAACTCCATTATTCACAATAACCAAAAGGTAGAATCAACCCAAGTATCTACTAAAGGATGAATGGATAAACAAAATGTGGTACAAATACACAATGGAGTATTATACAGTCTTTAAAAGGAGGAAAATTCTGGGGCTCCTGGGTGGCTCAGGTCATGACCTCAGGGTCCTGGGATCGAGTCCCGCATTGGGCTCTCTGCTTGGCAGGGAGCCTGCTTCCCCCTCTCTCCCTGCCTGCCTCTCTGCCTACTTGTGATCTCTGTAAAATGAATAAATAAAATCTTTTTTTAAAAAAATAATAATAAATAAAAGGAGGAAAATTCTGATGCATACTACTATCTGGCTAAACCGTGAGGATTAGGTTAAGTGAAATAAGCCAATCACAAAAAGACAAACACTGGATGATTTCACTTATATGAGACACCTGGAGTAGTCTCAGTCATATGGACAAAAGGTAGAATGGTGGTGGTTAGGGGCTGGGGAGAAGAGGAATAGGGCATTATTGTTTAATGGGTACAGGATTTCAGTTTGGGAAGATGAAAAAAGTTCCGGAGATGGATGATAGTGATGGCTACATAATGTGAATACACTTAATGTCACTGAATTATTTACTTCGAAATGTTTTATAATGCTAACTTTTATGTTATATATATCTACAACTAAATTAAAAAAACAAAAAGAAAAATAAAGTCACCTTAAAGGAACAGATGTGACTGTTATGGAACTGAAGTGTCTACACTTCCAACTTTAGTTTTGGTATGACCATCCCAGTAATTTTTTTATGCTTAGTCAATAACATTTCAGGGTTTATGCTGATTGAGCCCCTGAGGCACTTTGCATCAATGTAAACATCAAGTAAAGAAAACCAACTCTCAGACCATACCGATAGACATTTCCTGGGCAAGAGATTCCCTTAACTCACCAATGTCAAGAATTCTATCTCCAGGTCGGTTCCACCTCCAGCCCTCCAGCTGCTGATGTTCAGTGTACTGTAGCCGTCGGTCATGGAACACTACGCGGAATATACTCTAAACGGAAGCAACGAAATCAAATGATAATAGGATCCTTTAAAAATCAGCGCTGATAAAGGAAAACTACCAGCAGTCACCTCCAGTTGGTTTCTAGATACAATCTAAAATTATTTTTCTTGAGATCTGTTTCACTCTAAAACCCATCCCATCCCAAACTCTATTTGAGGGTAAATTTTATAATTGCTCAGATATAAGCTTTATAGTTAACTGGTACCATATTTAAAACATCAGTCCTCATGGACTAAGCATAAAGGACTCTTACTGGAAGCATTTCTACCTGTCTCTACTGTTACCATGTAATATTCAGCTCAGCTCTTCGGGTGTATATGAAAAGCTCAACAAGTTCCCTGCTCGCTAACCCACTACACAGCATTGAGGGTAAGCAGGGGTTGTATCTATCAAGTTTCCTTCTGTTATTCTTACTTTTTAGAGGTGGTTATTAATAGCCTTCCTGCTAACTTTTATCGCAGCTGATCAAATTTCTCTGTTCCAATTGTGCTGTGAATTCAATGCTGTAAGTCTAGACTAAGAAAACTGCTATTTGTCAACAGAACTTCCTGTTTTTCTCGCTACTAGACCGCATATACAAAGAAGACCCTGGAGTTTCTCTAAAAATCTGAAGGAGGTCCCTCTATTCCACCCCAAAGAAGTTCACTGAACCGGGAGACTACTGGGACATGGAGTAGTAAGCCTTCTGTCTTAGCAACTGTGAAAAGTCCATGTGAATGGAGGGGGCTCACTCCCACTCCAAAGAAATAATAGTTTACCACTCTGCCAGCAAACTATAGTAGCTAAGAGACAGCACCAAGCCCTTTATGGAAGCAAAAGAACATGACCCAAAAAGAGTCGGTAAAAGGATATTGTGCAGAGGAATGATTTACTCATTTTCTTTTACCTTTACCAACTTGCCATTAATTTCTGGAAGTTCTCCAAGTTTCCTATTGTCTAGCATACGAATTTCATAAGACTGTCCTGGAAGAAAAAGTAACTGTATATTATATTCATCATAAGTTAACTTTGTAATATTCAGAAAGAATAAAATTCAGCTGGTTGAATATACAAGAGTATAATCTTATTAGTATTAGTAACAACTATAGTCCTTAACTATATGCCAGACATAGTGCTAAGTGTTTTCATATGTTATATCATCAGTTGATACAATTCTCAAGAGTATTATCAATCCCATTTTTACAGATAAAGGAATTGAAACACAAAGAGTTTAAGTAATTTGTCCAAAGTCACACAACTGGTAAACAGGATTGGGTAAGGATTAGAAAGAAGGAGGGAGACAGGAACTAAAACTAGGCAGGTGCACAGAAGAAGCCACTGATATATATCCAACATGACATAAAAGTGAAAAATCTTTGACATAAGACTTCAACTCTGACAGGTCACACTAGATAGATATACTTTTTACCATAAAAGTATACCTAATAAAATATCATCAATCCACCAATTTTCAATAATACTAACAAGAAAAGAAGCATCTAACCTTGATTGAGATATGTCAGGGTTTCATCATGGAGTTTCACGGCTGGAGAGGTCGCAGCACAGAGCACATATTGAAAAGGCAGGATTTTATTCTCATTATCAGGGGGCAAACTTGACTCTTCTTGCTTAAAAATGGGCAATGCAAGGACATCACTGAAATACAGCAAACAACTTATGTTAATACCTAACAGTGGTACAAAAGTGGATTTATGTTGAAACACTTGAACTGGGATGCCTGGGTGGCTCAGTTGGTTAAGCAGCTGCCTTCGGCTCAGGTCATGATCCCAGCGTCCTGGGATTGGGCAGGGAGCCTGTTTCTCCCTCTGCCTCTGCCTGCCATTCTGTCTGCCTGTGCTCGCTCTCTCTCCCTCTCTCTCTCTGACAAATAAATAAAATCTTAAAAAAAAAAAAAAGAAAGAAACACTTGAACTGCAATTTGGTTTGGAAAACTATGAACATTACTCACTTTGATGGAGTCTCTTCCCAAATACTCAGTTCAGATTACCTGCTGTGCTGTCCCCCTCACCACCACATCATGGGCAATGACAGATAGTCACTGCTAAAACAGTTTGGACAGGGGTTCCTAAAAGGGCTCTGAAAATTATACGCAGAGTTCCAAAATGTCAAGTTAGGACACTCAGTAATGTTTTTGTTCTTCGAAGGGCACCAACTGCAGTTATCTCTAGAACCGTATCAGCTGATCTACTCTAGGGACTAAAACAAGACTCAGAATTCCTAGAAGCCACTTGAAAAGGACATATGACCAGGATATATTTCAAAGTCAGCTTACATTCTGTGAAATGCTACTAACGGAAAGTGCTGTGTTTTAGTCCCTCAAAGCCTTGGGCAAATCTTAGACAAGCTCTCTAGTCTTCACTCCTTCATCTATAAAATGTGAATCACAATTGCTGCCAAGAGTAAATATGTGAGAAAATATTTTGGAAACTGTAAGAGACTAAAATTGATGTACACAGGACTAACAATAATTCTCCCTTATAAACTCTAGCCATGGATTAGTAGGAGAGAATATCCTGGCCCTATCCTGGAGACCTAAACTGTTGTGATCAACATTTGCCCCAGACCAAACTTTATTTTTTATTTTTTTAAAAGATTTTATTTATTGATTTGACAGAGAGAGAGATCACAAGTAGGCAGAGAGGCAGGCAGAGAGAAGGCAGAAGCAGGCTCCCTGCTGAGCAGAGAGCCCGATGTGGGGCTCAATCTCAGGACCCTGAGATCATGACCTGAGCCGAAGGCAGAAGCTTAACCCACTGAGCCACCCAGGTACCCCCAGACCAAACTTTAAAAGAATCTTAAGAGATGTACCAAATTAGGGGCACTGGGGTGGCTCAGTCAGTAAGCGTCTGTCTTGGGCTCAGGTCATGGTGCCGGAGTTCTGGGATTGAGTCTTGTATTGGACAACCTGCTTGGTGGGGAACCTGCTTCTCTCCCTCTCCCTCTGCTCCCCCACCTACCAACATGCTCTCTCTCTTGGTCATTCTCCCCCTCAAATAAATAAAATCTTAAAAAGAGAGAAAGAGAGATGTACCAAATTTCTAATTATTCCAAGACATGCCACAAAATTCTCAAAATAAAACACATTTTAATTCACTTATAGAATTTGTACCTGTACTCACTAGAACAGCTGAAGTTAAAAAGAATGACAACCCAAATGTTGGCAAGGCTGTGAAGCAACCAGAACTCCTATTCTTCACCAGCACAAGTGTAAAATAACACAGCCAATGTAGAAAAAGGAATGGATGTTTCTTAAAAAAGTAAATATCTATATGCCCTTTGATGTAGCGATTCTACTCACAGGTATTTATCCAAAAGAAAAGGAAATATAAGTCCATTCAAGGCTTGTGCATAAATGCTAATAGCATAAAAGCAAAAACTGGAAAGAATCCAAATGTTTGTAATTAAGAGAACGGAATGCACAAACTGGTATATTCGTACAATGGAATACCAGTCAACAAAATGAAGGAATGCAACATGCATGCATCTCACAAACACATTACTAAACAAAAGAAGCTAGATACAAAGAATGTACAATGTACGGTTCCATTTCTAT
Source organism: Mustela nivalis (assembly GCF_964662115.1). Lineage (NCBI taxonomy): Eukaryota > Metazoa > Chordata > Mammalia > Carnivora > Mustelidae > Mustela > Mustela nivalis. The sequence goes on from NC_139026.1 coordinate 88,888,109, forward strand.
GATGTTCTAAAACAAAGCTGAGAACAGTGGTTTCCTGGCAGGGCACAGATTGACCTGGAAGATATAGACAAGGGTACTTTCTTGGGAGGTAAAAATGTTCTATAGAACGCTAAGTGTGTGGGCCACAGGGCAATTCTTTCTATGCACCTTCAGCAGTATACATTCTCTTCAAACATTATAGAATCATCACATTCAGGCAAAAGGAACCATTGATAGAAAAATGGCTGAACTCCTATAAATCTTAGAGACATTATAAATTCTTACAGGAAAACAAAATAAGCAGAAAATGTTCTGATTATTGTCCTAACAATCCACATAGAAGTGATAAAAATTTAATGGCATAAATGCTTTAAGGAGGGGGGGAGGTTAGAGAAGAGAAAAGAAAGAAATTTCTCTTTCTGCTGATGTCTAAATAGCAAGGCTATATGTTATTAGTTGAATCTGGGCACCTGAGATACAAACCAGTTGTTGTTGTTGATGTTGTTGTTAAGATTTTATTTATTTATTTGACAGACAGAGATCACAAGTAGGCAGAGAGGCAGGCAGAGAGAGAGGAAGGGAAGCAGGCTCCCCGCTGAGCAGAGAGCCTGGTGCGGGGGCTCCATCCCAGGACTCTGGGATCATAACCTGAGCCTAAGGTAGAGCCCACTGAGCCACCCAGGCACCCCAATACAAACCAGCTTTAATGAAACCCAGGTTTCTTACTGCTAAAAAGTATTTCAAAGGCTAGAAAAACAACAGGTGCTTTCCTCTCCCTGAGGTCTAGAGGTATGTGCTTTGCTCAAAGGGTTGGAGTTGAGTGGAGAAAGTGAAGAATTCTTCTTTCTGTCTATATTAATGTCAGGCAAAATATGCTATGGATCCCTGGAGACTATATAAAACCGAAGCAGCACTGGGTTTTCTAGCAAAGGACTTCAACCCAGTTCTTCCACTTCTCAAATCAGGAAGCTACCCAAGTTCCCACAACAAACAGTACAGAAAATAAGGTACTACACTGCAAAACTTCAGAACCATGATGCTAGTCTTTGAAAGACTCTTTGCTTATCATTCTCAACAAGTATCTGGATACATGCATTCTCAAATACACCACATCTGATGATTCTTTGAAAGATTAGTGAAGATTATCAGGAATCAAGGCAAATGGGATTTTGCAACATAGCAACTGCTCAACCTTTTAGAATGTAGGGCAGTTATTATTCTTTTCTTCTCAAATATTACTGCCTAGCAAGGTTAATAAATAGCAAGAGTCCCTAGTTTTCTCAATATAATGTGGCTTTATACCTAATCCCTCATGACTAAGCAATCTGATGCTGAAATTCGAAAACTGATTCTAAAAGTTACATCTAAAATTAACTCAAAACAGGGGCACCTGGGTGGCTCAGTGGGTTAAAGCCTCTGCCTCCAGCTCAGGTCACGATCCCAGGGTCCTGGGATTGAGCCCCACATCGGGCTCTCTGCTCAGCAGGGAGCCTGCTTTCTCCTCTCTCTCTCTGCCTGCCTCTCTGCCTACTTGTGATCTCTGTCAAATAAATAAATAAAATTCAATAAATAAATAAATAAATAAATAAATAATAAAATTAACTCAAAACAGCCAAACCAAATACACAAAACTGTATTTTCTCATCAGAGATTTTAAGATCCAAAAGCCTCAAATATATTTTAATTACTCATGTTCTTGCTACACATTTCTTGTACTCTGCTGTGGGAGCAAGAGTACAATTCAGTTCCACGTTCCTAGAGATGGAGGCTGATGGTCACTGGTGAGCAGAGTTCTAGGACCCTGTCTATAGCAAAAACAGTAACATATTAAGTAAGCAACAATTTTAGAAATACAGACATCTGCTCCTTCTTAGAGATAAACTGAGCATTGATTAGGAAAACCCACTCTGAGTTGTGAAGCCTAAGTAGTTGGTACCAATGTATAATTTAGCATGTTACTACATTCTCCAGGTGCTTCATATACTTTTTAAAAGTAATCTCTGCACCCATTGTGGGGCTTGAACTCGTGACCTCAAGATCAAGAGTTGCATGTTCCACTGACTGAGCCAGCCAGTCGCCCCTGCTTCATGTATTTAATTCATTCCAATGAAATGTAAGCTATTGGAAGGAGTAAATTCTATTTTCTGTGCTTAGTAAATATTTGTTGATGTGATTTATACTTTTGTTTGCATTCTCCAGAACACTCAGCACATTTCTGCAGTATGACATCTGATCAAATATTAGGATACGGAAATCTCACCTGATAAAAAAGATAAGTTGCGTATATGTTAAAAACGTGCATTGCTAAGTGGAAATTCACACCAAGAATGGAAACAGCAGAAAGCATCTAAGTGGAAGTAACAGAGGAACAGGAGTAAGACCAGGAGTGATATTTCCTGTATGTAACCAGGATTCCATGAAGAGTTGCTTCATGGTCTCCTGAGGCATAAACTACTCTTTTGAGATAAGACAGCCTCTGCAAGGTCTGTAGGAATTCACAACTATGCTTTATTTAATCTTCTCCCTCAGGCCTACCATCTGCTGAATCTCCTCTTCTAGAGAGCCTAAGAAGGGAGAGGGAAAGGTTTGATAAGCTCTTCTTTGAGCAAGAGAAGCAAGTAGACAAGTTGTCCAAAGCATCAAAGAAAATTAGAAACTAACTTGGCATAATATGAGGTCCCAAACTTCTAACTTCCCTATTTATGCCCTCATTTAGACTCCATCATAATGAAAACATCTGAAACAAAACACAAAATACCCCATGACAGTCCTACCGGGAAAGGGCAAGCACTACAGTTTACTCATTAGGCCAGCTTCAAGAGAGAAAAAAACATCCAGTAAAAAACTAGTCAGAGCACCTTGAAAGAAAGGAGGAAGCAGACTGATTTCAGGGATTTGTAGGAAGGCTGGCAGGGCAGATCAGGGACCTGATAAGAAGAGATGGTCCTGCAAGTCTTAACACAAAGCCAGTGAAATGTCCTTACAACTGAGAAATGGTAAAGAAAGAGTACTTTCTGGTAGGAGCCCTCTGTCACAAAAAGTAATAAAAGATTCCTACTATCTGAACATCTGCTGAAAAATCTCATTCAACTAAAAAGCAGCATATATTTTAAAAATTGCCTTGCTGGGGTCCCTGGGTGGCTCAGTTGCTTAAGTGTCTGACTCTTGGTTTCATGAGATTGAGCACTACAATGGGCTTTGCATCCATGGGTATGGAGGCTGCCTGGGATTCTCTCTCTCTCTCTCTCCCTCCTTCTGCCGTCTCTCCTCCCTAAAAAAAAATCTGCCTTGGGAGTGCCTGGGTGCCTCAGTCAGTAAAGTGGCTGATTCTTCATTTTGACTCAGATCATGATCTCAGGGTTGTGAGATCAAGCCCCACGTGGTTTCCAGGCTCAGCAGGAAATCTGCTTCTCTCCCTCCCTCTCTCCCTCTGCCTCTTCCACTGCAGTGGGATGCTCTCTCTCTAAAATAAAGAAATCAATAAATCTTTTCTTTATCTTTTTAATTTATTTATAATAAAGCCATTTTTAATTGCCTTGTTCATTATTCTATCACCCAGAAGGCAGAAAAAAATGAGTAGAATTTTATTTTATTTTATTTTTAAGATTTTTATTTATTTGACAGACAGATCAGAAGTAGGCAGAGAGGCAGGCAGAGAGAGAGAGAGGAGGAGGCAGGCTCCCCGCTGAGCAGAGAGCCCGATGCAAGGCAACGATCCCAGGACCCTAGGGATCAAGACCTGAGCTGAAGGCAGCGGCTTTAACCACTGAGCCACCCAGGCGCCCCAATGAGTAGAATTTTAATTCTGAACTGAATTTGACCAAGAAGAAACTGCTCAGAAAACAGGAAATGGTGGGAACCTGAAAAGGAAGCAGCTAAGCCAGATAGGTAAAAAGAACAAAGAACACAGCCAGGTGTGTTTCCTAGTGTCTAAGAGAACAGGCTTCAAAAAACAATGACAATAGGACCCAAGCATGAAATATTGCCCATCTCACATTATCTGAGATAGAGAGAAAAAAGTGGGGAAGTACCTAAAGAGACTAAATGGAAAACGGTCTGCTCAGAATTAGAAGAACATGCCCTCCAAAAATACATATAAAAGGAAAGAAACTATTTAAAAAAATGGAACTGACCTATAAAAAGCTTGAGCTGAAACCCAGAATATGCTGAGATTTACAAAAAGTATCAAGGCGGCACAGGTCTACTCTTTGATGTAAATAGTGTACTACTGATTAAAACACTAACATACTAATAATGAATATTCAGGCAGGACACAAGGAACACTAGGAGCCATAACCAAACTAACTCATTTTCTTTTTTTTAATATAGTATGACCTGTAAACATAAATACTTCTGGATTTCCAAGGTGAAAAATATGGATTTTGTAGTAGTTAATTGGCTTCATAGATCACTATGTAACCATACCTGAAGAGTACAGGTAAGTCTAGAAGGTTTAGTGGTACGTCACAGGACCCCAGAGAAACCTGTCCTCTCTAACATTTTTTAAAATGACTTGGGGGTTTCTGGGTGGCTCAGTCGGTTAAGTGTCTGCCTTCAGCTCAGGTCCTGATCCCATCAGGCTCCCTGCTCAGTGGGGAGTCTGCTTCTCCTTCTCCCATTCCCACTCCCCCTGCTTGTGCTCTCTCTCCCTCTCTCTCTCAAATAAATAAAATCTTAAAGAAAAAAAATTTTTTTAAATGACTTGGATGAGGACACTGAAGAGGAAGATGATAAAATATGTAAATGATAGGATGAGAAAGCAAATATCCTGTATGACAGAATCAACTTTTTAAAAAATTATTCCTTTTTAATTTATTTTTTTAAATAAACATATAATGTATTTTTATCCCCAGGGGTACAGGTCTGTGAATCGCCAGGTTTACACACTGATTAAAAAGTTGATTCTTCAACTTTTTAAAGCAGGTCTAGGGCACCTGGGTGGCTCAATAGGTTAAACCTCTGCCTTCGGCTCAGGTGATGTTCCTGGGGTCCTGGGATCAAGGCCATACAGAGCTCCCTGCTCAGCGGGGAATCTGCTTCTCCCTCTCCCTCTGTGCCCCTGCCCCTACTCATGCTCTCTCTCTCTCTCGCTCTATCTCAAATAAATAAAAAGTCTTTAATAAAAAAAGTAATACTAGGGGCACCTGGATGGCTCAGTGGGTTAAGCCTCTGCCTTCAGCTCAGGTCATGATCTCAAGGTCCTGGGATCGAGCCCCATATCCAGCTCTCTGCTCAGCAGGGAGCCTGCTTCCCTCCCTCTCTCTGCCTGCCTCTCTGCCTACTTGTGATCTCGCTCTCTCTGTGTCAAATAAATAAATAAAATCCTAAAAAAAAAAAAAAAGTAATTCTAGGTGGCTGGAACAGGAGGTTGAATCTAATGAGGTAAGATTTAGTAAGGATGACTATAATGTCATGCACTTAGAACTAAAAACAGCAAAATGGGCCAATATATGTGAGATAGACTAGAGCTTTTAAAAAAATCTATTTCAATGAGACAAATGGAATAACATGGCTGCCAAAACTGTGGATAGCAGGTTTCATTAAAAACAAAGTCTGATAAAGGAAATAACATTCATCTCTATGCAAATCAGACTACACTTGAGTACTGTGCTTAGTTCTGAGTGTGAAACTTTAAAAAAAGAGGACTTTACGGGGTACCTGGGTGGCTCAGTCAGTTAAGTGTCTGACTCTGGTTTTGTCTCAGGTCATGATCTAGCCGCAAGCTGAGCTCTGCGCTTAGCGTGGAACCTGCCTGTACCTCTTCTTCTGCTCTTCCCCCCTGATCTCTCTCCCTCTTATAAATAAAAATAAAATCCTTAAAAAAAAAAGAGAGAGAGAAAGAGAAAGAGAGAGGACTTTAAAAGTGTCTCAGTGCCTTTGGCTCAGATCATGATCTCAGGGTCCTGGGACAGACAGCATCCCACATTGGGCTCTTCTGCTCAGTGGGGAGCCTGCTTTCTCCTCTCTCTTCGCCTGCCTCTTTGCCTACTTGTGATTTCTCTCTCTGTGTGTCAAATAAATAAAAATCTTAAAAAAAAAATCTAAGAAAAGAATGAGGGGACCTAGAGATATGCCATTTTAAGAGTAAGTGAAGGAAATGAGGATGTTTGTTGAAAGCAAAGTCTTGTTAGGTCTGCTCCATTAAGAGACTTAATCATCAGTTCAGGGTTGGACAAGTTGACCTTTAAAAAAAAAAAAAAAGTCCTTCAAATCAATTCTATTATTTTATTATTCTAAAAAGAATAACTGTTTTAAGGCTATTTGGGTTTTAGAAGCTGCACTGGGATAAGTAAGCTTAGGGATCCTACAGGTTATTACAAAGTACTAATTGGTATACAGTAGCCTCTAATAGACAGGAAGTCTCACTATTTCCCTGTGATTATAGTCCAACATAGATTCTACAGCATCTGGTATACAAAGCAGCAGTCGAATGGTAACTATACAAGCCTATATGCTGGCTAGACCAACAGGCTTATAAACCTGTTTATACAGTTTATTTTTTATTTCATTTTGACCCTTGTGTATTTGCCATGACAAAACAAGGTCATTGACAACATCTAGGCATGCAAACTCTTCTGTATACCAAATCCAAAAGACTCATCGCTGTAGTTTTCTTTAGCAACAGACAAACTCTAACAATGGTATTCCCCAGATGCTTGGGTGGCTAAGTGTTAAGCACCCGCCATTGGCTCAGGTCATGATCTCAGGGTCTTGGGATCAAGTCTGGCATCCGACTCCTTACTCAGTGAGGAGCCTACTTCTCCCTCTGCCTGCCACTCCCCCTGCTTGTGCTCTCTCTCTCTGACAAACAAAATCGTTAAAAAACAAATTATTCTCATTTAAAGTCAAAACATACAAAGGTTTTGAATTCTTAGAAAAAGCCCCCATCTTATTTAGCCAAAGATGATTCTAATAAACTATGCTCTCAGAGTACACTCTTCTGGGGTACCCAGGTGGCTCAGTTTAGGTTAAGTGTCTGCTTTTGGCTCAGGTCATGATCCCAGGGTCCTGGGATAGAGTTTCACATTAGGCTCCCTGCTCCGTGTAAAGTCTGCTTTTCTTTCTCCCTCTCCCTCTGCAGCTTCCCCTGCTTGTCCTCTCTTACTCTCTCTGTCAAATAAATAAATAAAAATCTTAAAAAAAAAAAAAAAGAATACATTCTTCTAAACTATGTAGGAACTAGCTGTTAAGTAGAATACAAGTTTCCTGAGGTACTGGTAACTCCCTTTTTGAAAAGAAAACTTCAATTTTTCTTTCAAATATTTATTGAGTAGCTATTAGTCCCAGATAACTATTCTAAGTATTAAAACTACCAATTTTTAAAAATGTAATTATTTTCCTTCTTTCTTCTTTTATTCCCCCTTTCTTTGGTCTTCCATGTTTCAGTAATAGGCGATGAGTGGTACAAACTCTGAGTCCCTGCAACATTTTTAATGCAAAGTTTATGACATCATCTATTCTCCATCCTGCACTCACTTTTCCCTAACCACTTTACTAAGTTCTTTTTCATTTATGCTTAACTTACACCTAAACAGTTGCCAGACAGTTCCTATCTATAGCAGAGCAAGTGCTGAACAGAGCGTGGGGGAGAAATGAAAATAAATGAAATTCTAGATGATCCAAATGTAGCCTTGTTTTTGTTGCTGTTACTGTTGGTGGGGTGTTTTGTTTTGTTTTGTTTTTTTAAGCTGGGCGGGCTAGAGGGGTAGGGAGAGAGAATCTTTTTTAAGATTTTATGTATTTATTTTGAGAGAGAGAGAGTACATGCACACACACTTGAGCAGAAGGGAGAGGAAGGGAAAGAATCCCAAGCAGGCTCCACACTGAGCTTGGAGCCAGACTCCAGGGGTCAATCTTAGGACTGACTTAGGACTGACTTAGGACCCAAGCAGAAATCAAGAGTCGGACGCTTAACAGACTGAGCCATCCGGGCATCCCGGGAGTAACCTTTAAGGATAATCAGCTTTCATTTTTGTGTTTTGGGGAATCTTCTTGTATGATTTCACTCATATCTGGAGTCTAAAAAACAAATGAATAAACCAACAAAAAAGCAGAATCAGACCTACAGAGAACAAATGGATGGCTGCCAGAGGCTGAAGAGGGGGAGGGAGGTGGATAGGCAAAATGGGTGAAGAGAAGTGGGAGATACAGGCTTCCAGTTATGGAAAGAATAAGTCACAGGAATAAAGGCACAGCACAGGAAACACAGTCAGTAATATTTTAACAGTGTTGTATGGTGACGGATGGTAGCTTGGGGGGCACAGCATAACATACGAAGTTGAGTCATTGCATTATACACCTGAAACTAATGTAACATTTGATGTCAATTATACTCAAACTTAAAAACTTTAAATAATAAATAAATAAATAAAAACAAGTTAATGCTATAAAAACTACACTGCCAATGAAGCACACTTATTTTCACTCTTCTGGGAAAGAAACAGTAGTAAAGAATTTGAACAATATGGTCAGATCAAAAGAATAAGCAACTGGGTAAAAAAAAAAAAAAAAAAAAGTGAGAGACATAAGAGAAAAAGAGAGAAAATAAATGTGCATTATAATCAGTCTGCCCCATTATGAGAATGATAGGACAGCTACCTCTTTTCCTCCATCTTTTCCACATGCTCTAGTCCTATGGCTTTCAAGATTTCTTTCTTTTTTCTTTTCTCAAGTATTTTATTTATTTATTTGTCAGAAACAGAGAGCACAGGCGCACCTGCACACAAGCAGGAGGAGAAGTAGTCTGAGGGAGAAGCAGGCTCCCTCCCTCCTTGCTCTGCAGGGAGCCTGATGTGGGACTTGATCCAGAACCCCAGGATCACTATCTGGGCCAAAGGCAGATGCTTAACTGAGGCGCCCAGGGATCCTCAAATCTGTCTGAAACCCATTTCAGTAAGTCATTTGGGGGTGGGGAACAGAGGAAAAGGTAGAGAGAGAATCTAAAGCAGGCCTCAAGTGGAACTCCATTTCACAACCCTGAGACCATGACCTGAGGCGAAATCGAGTTGGATGCTTAACTGAGTCACCCTGACACCCGAAGTAAGCCATTTTTTAAAAAAGTTTATTTATTTATTTATTTATTTATTTATTTGACAGGCAGAGATGACAAGCAGGCAGAGAGAGAAGGGGAAGCAGGCTCCCTGCTGAGCAGAGAGCCCAATGTGGGGCTCAATCCCAGGACCCTGGGATCATGACCCGAGCAGAAGGCAGAGGCTTTAACCCACTGAGCCACCCAGGTGCCCCATCAAGTCATTTTTATATTATGACCCAGTACATGTGTCTACAGAACTGAAACAAGTTTCACAAAATAATACTTATTAATGTCAGTATTTTCTATTTGACTTCATTTTTTAAATGGCCACAACTAGCAGTTTGAAAAACACTGCTGCTCATCTTTTCCTCAAACTCTGCACTAAAGAGGCACCAGGGTGGCTCAGTTGATTAAGCATCTGCCTTTAGCTTAGGTCATGATCCCAGCTTCCTGGGACTGACCCCACATCGGGCTCCCTGCTCTGTGGGCTGCTTTGCTTCTCCTTCTCCCACTCCCCCTGCTTGTGCTCTCTTTCTCTGTCAAATAAATAAGTAAAATCTTAAAAAACAATACTTTGCACTACATTAAATTATTTTGCAGTCTCTTTATCAGTATTCAAAAAATGAATATGGGGTACCTCGGTGGCTCAGTCAGTTAAGCATCTACTCAGGTCATGGTACGAGGGTCCTGGGATTGAGCCCTGAGTTGGGTACCTGCCAGTGGGGAGTCTGCTTCTGCCTCACCCTCTGCGAGCCCCCCACCACTGGTGTGCTCTCTCTCAAATAAAAAAGTCTTTTCTTTCTTTTTTTTTTTTTTTCTTTTTTTGGTGGACAGCAAAGCAGGGTTTATTGAGCGATAGTAAAGTGATAGTACAAAGCTCCCGAGGAGGTAGGGGACCCGAGAGGGTTCCCCTAAATTAAAAAATCTTAAGGAAAAAAAAAACCTAACACAATAAAAGACAAATCTTTCAGATCAAGTTGTCATTCAACTACTTAAGAACAGGGATATTGGGTGGCTCAGTGGGTTAAGCCTCTGCCTTCGCCTCAGGTCACGGTCCCAGGGTTCTGGGATCAAGCCCCACATCGGGCTCTCTCCTCAGGAGGGAGCCTTCTTCCTCCCACCCCCACCTCTCTCTGCCTGCCTCTCTGCCTACTTGTGATCTCGTGTTCTCTCTCTGTCAAATAAATAAATAAAATCTTAAAAAAAAAAAAAAAAGAACAGGGATATTATCTACTCTAGGAGATAATTAAACATTTACAGACTCACACAGACAGTAAACACAGACAGTATTCATGGAAAAGTAACTCTTCCTCAACTCATTCTCATTAGCTCCCCTTAGCTCTCTCATTTTTTTTTTTTTTTAAGATTTTATTTATTTATTTGTCAGAGAGAGAGAGAGTGAGAGCGAGCACAGGCAGACAGAGTGGAAGGCAAGGCAGAGGGAGAAGCAGGCTCCCCGCTGAGCAAGGAGCCCGATGTGGGACTCGATCCCAGGACGCTGGAATCATGACCTGAGCTGAAGGCAGCTGCTTAACCAACTGAGCCATCCAGGCGTCCCAGCTCTCTCATTTTTAAACTCCTATACACGTAACTCACCACCACAAAGCAATAGAGAGCACTGCCAAATCTAACGGCCAGCATGTTCGCACTGAAAGCTGTCTTAAAAACTGTAATCCCGGGCGCCTGGGTGGCTCAGTGGGTTAAGCCGCTGCCTTCGGCTCAGGTCATGATCTCAGGGTCCTGGGATCGAGTCCCGCGTCGGGCTCTCTGATCAGCAGGGAGCCTGCTTTCCTTCCTCTCTCTCTGCCTGCCTCTCTGCCTATTTGTGATTTCTGTCAAATAAATAAATAAAATCTTTAAAAAAAAAACAAAACTGTAATCCCCAATTCTGCTTTTTAAGTAAGAAAGTATTTGGAAGTAAAATAGTAGTCAAGTCATTTTCTTCTGTAACTTGTAGACCGAATTACTAAATTAAAGGAGTCAGGTCTGTATGGAACGTATATAAATATCTGTGGCTGTTAACCTTGGGTGAATATTAACAATCAACGGGGGCGTCCGGGTGGTTCAGTTGGTTAAGCAACGGCCTTTGGCTCAGGTCATGATCCTGGAGTCCCGGGATGGAGTCCCAAATCGGGCTCTTAGCTTCACAGGGAGTCTTTTTCTCCCTCTGACCGTCTCCTCTCTCGTGCTCCCTCTCACTGTCTCTCTCTCTCTCAAATAAATAAAATCTTAAAAAACAGAAACAAAAACAAAGAAACAATCAATGGTGGGGTTGAGCAGTGGTTCAAATACCTTTCCAGTCCAGATCCTGGGCCAATTAATTCAGAAGGGGGAGGAGGGACTGTGAGCTTAATTACTAAGTGCTATGTCTTAATAAGCCAGGGTAATGGGTTTGATCGCTGTCATTTAGGATGACCACCTCTCTATACTAAAATCTGATTTTACAGAGGTCCTCAGTGAGCCATCTTGAAACAGTATCTCTAAGGCAAAAGGAGTTTGTTCAAGTCTGTGCATATGTATCATCAAATCCAACTACTAGGGGGAAAACACTCCCCCATTGAATCACTAAAACTCTTCAACCTCTCTCTCTCTCTCTCTCTTTTTTTTTTTAATTTATTCAGCAAATAGTCTTTGAGCACCTACTATCTTCTGGGCCTATTTTAGGTGTCAGGGATAGAACAGTAATCAAGTTGCAGATGAGGTCCCCTTATACAGTACTGCATCACTGTCTAAGTTGCTATCTCTGCACAGCAATGAATCATACTGCATTATTCTGTAAATACCTACTACTTTCCTACATTCCAGTTCATTGTCCTTACAGTATTACAAATACTCTAGTAAGCATAAGCGAATCCTTTTAAAATGTAGAGCAAAAATGATATGAGTCAAGAAAGCTTAGAATATCTCTAGCAGGTGTTTTATACAGCTCTGCCCTGAGTAGCATAACCCCATTACACCCTTCCAACTTCAAACCTGGAGTACAGACTGTCTAGCAATTAGGACATTAAAATGCCAAGTCAGCAGTAGATAAAAACACCATTTCTAGATTTTATGCTGATACTGTCCCTGATAGAGAGAGATTGGTCATCTGACAAGTCTTTCTTTAGAAACAGTATTTCTAGAACTTTTTCTAGATCTCCATACGGGGCTTACTGTTCTTTAAGCATTTTAAGAAGTACTCCTAGCTATGAACCACTCTGTTTCTTCAGCACAGTTATGAGAGACCAGCGGTTTGAAAGTTGTCATTCATGATGTGTATCTAAAAGTTTACCCCAAAATGAAGTGAATTTCTCTCGCTCCACCTCAGTCTCTGAATCTTCCTCATTTCTACTCCACTGAATTATTTGCCAATTACGACTTATTTATACTTCTATAAGCAATGTGCTTTTTATTTTCCTTTAGCCTAGGAAGTCACTAAAAACTTCTCACTTCAAACCTGTCTGCAAGCCTTACTTATTTGGAAGCTGAAAAATATCAGACCAATGTCAGATACTGCTCCACTTCCATAAAACTCCATAAAAATCATAAGATATTACAAGTTTTATCAAAGAAATCTGAATCAGCAAAGTCCTACCTCAGGAGATTTGCCAGATATAGGCCTGCCTTCTCAGTTTTTTTCCTACATTACAGGATTAGCTCTTAAGAGCCTATAAGCTCATTAAGACACTGCTAATTGAAAACATCACCTGTGGCATCATTAGTACCAGGCTCTTTTATTAAATTTGAAATTACAGACTTTTCCCATTAGGTGATGAATGGCAAGCTGTAAAGTATTTATGGGTTATATATTCCAAAAATCTGACACTTTTGATACAGAAAGTAGAACTCCTGTTTCAGTATTCAAAATCTGCTATCTACCATCACAGTAAGGGCTACAAGTGACCAAAGGAAACCACACTTAGACCCAGATCCTTATGGTGCTGAGCCTCAAAACTTCTTTTTGGGTCCAAATGTCTACCAGTTTTCTTTTTCCCCTACTCCAGTTCAGCTTCCCTCCCTCTTCATGGGCAAGCCTCACTCACCACCTATCTTTTGGGGTTCTTCTGCCTTGCTCATTCCATCCCCACTACCAAGCCTAACTTCAAAGTCCCCTAATCTTCCTCGCCTCCCATTCCACCCTACAGTGAAAGATAAGCATGGATTTTTTGTTTGTTTGTTTTCAAGGCTTTAATTGCTAATGACTTCTGGGAAAATCCTAAAACTACCGGAGCATGAGTCCTAGAAATGGTAGAAAGGCTTGAGCTATCGCTCTCCCCTTCATGTTCACAGCGGTAAGATGTACAAAAACTGTTCTTTCTTCAGACCATACTTTCGACGAAAGCCCAGTATTCTAAAATGGCCAGCACTCCCTGGAGGTATCTCAAATTAGGTCTGGTGATGTAATCAAAGCAGAACTGTTATTTGTTCCCTTTCTTTGATGGATAGTAGTTAAAGGAGAGTAATTTGCATTTCTAAAGATATGTAGAGCAGAAGATACCCAGTTCACTAGGCTTGACCCTTCTCAGGAATGATAACTAGCTTTTTATCATTATCCTCCACCTGCCGTTAGAATAACCTTCAAAAATGTAAAGCTAAAATGTCAGTACTCTGTTTACAACTCCTCATCACTTCCCTGAGAAATCGTGATAAAACACCAGCTCCTTGACTGGGCTCCCAAGGTCTTTCCGGAAGTGGACCCAGTTTACCTTTTCATGTCTCATCTCTCATTATACACCCCACATCTCTGTTCCCCTTTTAAAAGTTCCAGCCAACAAACTGTAGCTCCTTTCCCTTGTTCTCCTTCACTCCCCCTCAGATATTGCCACAGATTTTTTTTTTTTTACACATAAATTCACATTTAACCCATATAACAATGCTGTGGGGCAGGAGGAACTGCCTCCCTCTCCCTGTTTGCCAGTTGAAGAAACTGAGAGTCAAGTAACATGAGATGTCAAAAATTTGCCAAAGGTTACACAGCTCATGAAGAGCAGATACAAATCCAAGTTTATGCATCCATTCATTCAATAAATTCTTTTGTGAGCACTTCCATGCCTGACTGGCACTGTTTCATGCAGTGGGGAAAGAGTAAACAAATTCTATCCACATTTTGTCCTTTATTATTACTCAGTGACTGGCATAATGCAGCACCTATTCAAAATATTCCTGGGAGCAGGGCACCTGGTTAGCTCAGTCCATTAAGCCTCCAACTCTTGATTTTGGCGCAGGTCATGCCTGATCTCAGATTGTGAGATCCTGCCCCCCCAGGAGCTCATTAATTCTCACACATTTATGGGGCACCTGAGTGGCTCAGTAGGTTCAAGCCTCTTCCTTCAGGTCAGGTCATGATCTCAGGGTCCTGGGATGGAGCCCCAAATCCGGCTCTCTGCTCAACAGGGAGCCTGCTTCCCTTCCTCTCTCTCTGCCTGCCTCTCTGCCTACTTGTGATCTCTGTCAAATAAATAAATAAAATCTTAAAAAAAAAAAATACCAGGTGCCTGGGTGGCTCAGTGGGTTAAGCCTCTGTCTTCAGCTCAGGTCATGATCTCAGGGTCCTGGGATAGAGTCCCACATTGGGCTCTCTGCTCAGCAGGGAGCCTGCTTCCCCCCACCCCCACCTGCCTCTCTGCCTACTTGTGATCTCTCTCTGTGTGTCAAATAAATAAATAAAATCTTAAAAAAAAAAATGTGTTAAAAAATATTTTTTAAAAAATCAACTTATTCTGATGACTTCCAAACACACCTACTAGGTCCACACTCCTATTTTGAACTCTAGATTTAAATATTTAAATACCTACATAACTTTACCTCCTTGATGCCCCCCAGGGATATCAAATGGACCAGATTCAAAGGAGAAGTCTTGATTTTCCCACCCAGCCTACCTCCCTGCCATGTTTCCCAGCCTTGTATTGGATGGTAATATGATCAACCAAAATGCTCAAATTACGGGCACCTGGCTGGCTCAATCAGTAGAGCATGTGACTCCTGATCTCTGGGTTGTGAGGTTGAGCCCCATGTTGGATGCAAAGATTACTTAAATATTTATTTTTATTTATTTATTTAATTAACTAGGCTCCCCGCCCAATGTGGGGCTTGACCTCTCTCAAATAAATAAAAAAAAACTAACAAATTTTTTTTAAAAATCACAACAGTAATAATAGCTACCACTTATTGAACGTTTACTGTTTGCTTGATGCTGCCCTAATTATTTTATATCTATTAACTCATTTAATATTTATAATAACCCCAAGAGGCAAGAATTATTATCTCTTAAATTAAAGAAAGAGAGGTTAAGTAACTTGCCCAATCCTGAAAGAACCACAATTCAAGCTCCTAAATCTGGTTCCAGAGCTCACTACGCTGGGCTGCCTCTTGCAAAAAGGAGACTAAATACAACAGTCCAAGTAAGAAATGAGAATCTGAACCAGCAGTGAGGGTAGGGAGACAAACGAGACAAATTCAAAAGATATTCAGATAAGAGACCTAAATGGAGTGCTCTACCATGTTCAAGAACTGAAAGACTGAATATCATAAAGATGTCAATTTTTCCCAAATTGATCTACAGATTCAATTCTAATCAACAGATTTAATTTGACAAGTTAATTTAAAAATGTGTACCAATAAACAAAGCCAAGAAGAGCCACGATACTCTTTTCTTTAAGATTTCATTTATTTTAGAGAGACAATGCACCGAACCAAGAGAGGGAAGAGCGGAGGAGAAAGACAAGCAGACTCAGCTGAGTGGAGGCCAATGCACGACTTGATCTTATGACCCTGAGATCATGACCTGAGCCAAAACCAAGAGTCGGATGCTTAACTAAGCCACCCAGGCACCTCCAGCCAAATTATTTTAGAAGAAGAACAGGACTAAAGATTTACCCTGTCAGATATCAATAATTATTTCAAAGCATTAGTAATTAAAACATCATGGAATTGATTCAAATTAACCCATGTAACACTATACAGAGCCCATAAAACAACCCTACATATAGAAATTTGATTTATGACAGATTACTGATCAGTGAAGAAAGTTTGGGCTTTTCAAAAAATAATGTTGGAAAAAGTCAACATCTATATGGGAAGAAAAGTGGAACTGGATCCTTACCAACACCCAGTAGGAAAATCATTATTTTTAAAACTTAATTTTAAATGGATTAAAGACTTAAGCAATGAAAAATGAAAATGTAAAACTTTTATTTATTTTTTAAAAGATTTTATTTATGTATTTATTTGAGAAAGACAGAACACAAGTTGAGGGGAGGTGGGAGGGGGCATGGAAAAGGAGGGAGAGGAAGAGAGAATCTTGAGCAGACTCCATGCTGAACACAGAGCCCGACCTGGGACTGGATCTCACGACCCTGGGATCATGACCTGAGCTGAAACCAAGAGTCTGACACTTTACAGACTGAGCCGCCCAGAAATATAAAACGTTTAGAAGACAATAACAGGAGAATAACTCTATGGCCTTAGAGTAGGAAGAAATTCTTAAATGAAATAAAAATCATACACCATAAAGGAAAAGATTAAGTTATAATACACGAAATTAAGAACTCTGAAACCAAAGACACAAAGTGAAATGACAATCCATAAACAGGGAGAACAGCAGCTATACAGATAACTGACAAAAAATGAGGACTCAAAATATATTTAAAATTCCCATAAGGGAATATGATAAAGACCAACCTCACCTCACACCAATAAAACCTGAATACTTATTTCCCAGGAGAAAACATGAATGGCTAGTAAACATATTGAAAAGGTGCTCAGACTCAAAAAAAATCAGGAAAATACAAATAAAACCACAATGAAATTCACATCCACTAACTGACAAAAATTAAAACACTGACTAAAGAAGTATTAGTTATGATGTAAAATGACATAAACACTTAAATTCCTAAGTATATCAGGGAAAATAATTCAGTATTATTTTGTATAAAAATATACAAACTTCATAATCCAGCAATTACATGAATCCTACAATTCTTCTGCCTTGAGTATCTTCTTTCTCCATCTTTGTCATGACCAAACCTTACTCTTTTTTCAGATGCCCCTTCAGGAAGTAAAAGTAGTATTTTTTATGCTCTGAACTCCTACAACACTTTGTAAGTGTTTGAGCATATCACTTTCTAGCCTGTATCATACCTATTAATACACATGCCTTATCTTCTCCAGCAAACTGTAAGCAAGGAGAGACAAAAACCTGCTTGATCTGTCTTTTAATCCTATAGCAGTAGACACTGCACTGCATAGAGGAGCATATCATAAAGACTCAAAGCTACACAATCAAGCTGTACAAAACCGAGCATTCAAAAGGCACTCAGATATTCGTGGAATGAAGAAAAATCTGCTGAGTGACTGAATCAACCAAGACTTGATGAGCATACAAGCATGGGCTAGCAATGAAAGGAAAATCAGAACATCAAGATGTGTATCCAAAGTCCCCAATCTATTTTTCTCCCAGATTCTACTCGATGATGCATCAGGAGAACCAACCCTCAGGTACAAATGGGAATTACTGCCAAAAAGGGGACAAAAAAGGAGGGCAGGGTAGGAGGAGGTGGAAAAAAGAAAGAAGGCAACAAAGCAGGAGAAGGAAGGAACGGCAATACTGACTGGAAATCATCTTTCCTAGGAATTATGAGAGCAAGAAACTGTAAGGAAGCAAAGAAAAATCTACAACGCTTTGGTAAAAAAGGCAATGAATGATAGGACAACTTTAAAAGATGAGGGAAGTGGGGCGCGCCTGGGTGGCTTGGTGGGTTTAAGCCTCTGCCTTTGGCTCAGGTCATGATCTCAGGGTCCTGGGATCGAGCCCCGCTTTGTGCTCTCTGCTCAGCAGGAAGCCTGCTTCCTGCTCTCTTTCTGCCTGCCTCTGAATACTTGTGATCTCTATCAAATAAATAAAATCTTAAAAAAAAAAAAAAAAAAGGTGAGGGAAGCTCTCCAGCAATTGTTATGCGCTGGACACTTTTTCACTTAAATTTATAATGCAGTATTTCAAGACATACAGAAAGGTTAAAAAAAGTATAACCAATATCTATGTATACTCCACTCAGTTTAAGAAATAGAGCACTAACAGTTGAAGCCCTCTGTATTCTTTTTTTTTTTTTTTTTTTAAAGATTTTATTTATTTGTCAGAGAGAGTGAGCGAGAGCGAGCACAGGCAGACAGAGTGGAAGGCAGAGTCAGATGGAGAAGCAGGCTCCCTGCTGAGCAAGGAGCCCGATATGGGACTCGATCCCAGGACACTGGGATCATGACCTGAGCCGAAGGCAGCTGCTTAACCAACTGAGCCACCCAGGCGTCCCGAAGCCCTCTGTATTCTTCTTCCGTTATATCCCCCTCCAATTTCCAGAGGCAACAGTGACCTGAATCTGGAGTTAAACATTCTTACTCATTTTTTTAAAAGACTTTATTTATTTGAGAGAGGAAGATGGAGAAGCAGACCCCTGCTGAGCAGGGAGCCCAATGCAGGGCTCAATCCCAGGACCTTGTGATCATGACCTGAGCCAAAGGTAGATGTTTAACCCACTGAGCCACCCAGGTGCCTTACACAGTTCTTTATATCTTTACATCATGCCATTTTTTTCAAAGTAGTGATAAATTTTGTGGCAAAGGGAGGAATCTCACCTAAATACATTGTCCATCACAGGAGACCCAGAATAAAAGGGAAAATAAAGGAACGGTCAGTAACAACTGACCAACTCTAAGACAAAAAAGATGGGGATTTAGAAGATGGATAGGTAATAGCTGAAGAGGGAAAAAGAGAAGGCAAGCAGTAGTGAAAAGGAATCATAGCAAAAAAGAACGAAACTCAGTTTGTTTTTTTTTAAGATTTTTTATTTATTTATTTGACAGAGAGAAATCACAAGTAGATGGAGAGGCAGGCAGAAAGAGAGAGGGGGGAAGCAGGCTCCCTGCCGAGCAGAGAGCCCGATGCGGGACTCGATCCCAGGACCCTGAGATCATGACCTGAGCCGAAGGCAGTGGCTTAACCCACTGAGCCACCCAGGCGCCCCCAAAACTCAGTTTTGATAAAGAGAAATAGTTGCCCCAGAAACCGCTACACTAGTTGCTTTTAAAACAAAATAATGAGTGAGTGAGTTCAGTTCACACACCCAATAAATCCACACAAACTACCTGTTAGGTAAGTCCTTCTAAAACACTAGGGGTTAACTGCCTTCATTAACTGTATTCGAGTTGGGGAAAGAGGCAAATAAATGAGTAAGACATCAGAGGTTCAGAAAAAGAGAAGGAGAGAAGGCAGAGCAGTGGTGAGAAGGAGGCGCTTGTTATTTTATGTGAAGCTGGCTACAGAACCTCTCTCTGATAAAGCCACATTTGAGCAGAACCTAATGGAGGTGGGGAAAGTAGAAGATGGTTTCAGAAAGAGTAACAGCAAATGCAAAGGCCCTGAGGTGGGAGTTTGTATAGCATTTCAGGAATTTTAAGATGGCCAGAGGTGACTGGGACAGAGCAGGCCATGAGAAGAGTTCATACAGAAGGATGACCAGAACTGCTCCACGCAGGTCAGTACCAGAACTGAGGTTTTAATTCAAACTGAGATGCAAAATCACTAGAGAGCTTTCAGGAGAAAAGTAAAATGATCTGCTCTACATTTTATTTCATTTTTTTACTACGTTTTAAATAAGGTGATCATATCACCTTATTGATGATTTAATGATCATAAATGTATCACTTAAACAGGGATACTTTGGTGAGTGAATAGGGTTATCTCAGGACAACAGACAATAACAAGATCTTAAGATCTTAATTTTTTTTTAAGACCTTAATTTTAAAAAGCTTCTTTGCACAGCCAGTTTAGAGGGGTTCTTCTGGCCAAATCTGGAACATTCTGATCAAAATATATAGTGGTAGTAGAAGATTACAACATGCTGAATAAAGCAAAAATCTCCGAGGCAACACTGTTAAACATAAATACATAAAAAGGGAAAGTTCCTTCTTACAGCAGAAAGCCAACCAATAAATGCAGAAGGAAAGACATGGTTAGAATATCATCACTTAGCAATCATCATAAATAAAACTGATTAGGGCAAGAATCATCCAAAAATGCTAAAACTGGTAGGTGAAATTTGAAAGTAACAGGATATTTTCATAGTCTCAGAATATATCCCCACAAGATAATTCCTGATTACAGAAGGCAAAAGAATAAATTTATAATGGAGAAAACTGGTATATACCACCTTAACTTAAGAGTCAGAACTTACTGCCAATAGGGGACTTACTGCCAATAGGGGAACAGCATATGCATCCTAATGTGATACACAGAGAAGAACTCACCATCCTGTCTTAAGCAGTACCATCCAAAGTGAGTAACCTGAATCTATCATGTGCAAACATCAAACAAACCCAAACTGAGAGCTATTCTACGAAATAACTGGCCTGTCCTCATCAAGTTATTAGTGTCATAAAAATAGAGTCAGGGGCTCCTGGGTGGCTCCACTGTTAAGTGTCTTGCTTCGGTTCAGGTCATGATCCCAGAGTCCTGGGACTGAGACCCACATCAGGCTCTCTGCTCAGTCGGAGCCTGCTTCCCCCTCTTCCTCTGCCTACTGCTTCTCCTGCTTGTGCGCGCTCTCCCCGTACCCCCCGCCCCCGTGTGTCAAATAAATAAATAAATAAAGTTTAAAAAAAAAAATACAGAGTCAAGGGGCACCTGGGTGGCTCAGTGGGTTAAGCCTCGGCCTTCAGCTCGGGTCATGATCCCAGGGTCCTGGGCTCTAGCCCCACATCAGGCTCTCTGCCCAGCAGGGAGTCTGCTTCCTCTCCTCTCTCTTTGCCTGCCTCTCTGCCTACTTGTGATCTCTGTCTGTCAAATAAATAAGTAAAATCTTTAAAACAAATAAAGAGTCAAGAACTATTCTAGATTTAATAACACAAGAGACATGACAACTGAATCCATATAAGATCTTGGCTATTTTTCTGCTATAAAGCACATTATTGGGACAGTTGACAAAATTTGAATAAGGTCCACGGATTAGATCATAGTATTGTGTGCTAAGTTCCTAATTTTGATCACTATACTACAGTTACATAAGAGAATTTCATGTTTTTTAAAAAAATACACACAGAGGGCGCCTGGGTGGCTCAGTGGGTGAAAGCCTCTGCCTTCGGCTCTGGTCATGATCTCAGGGTCCTGGGATTGAGCCCCACAATTGGGCTCTCTGCTCAGGGGGGAGCCTGCTTCCTCCTCTCTCTCTGCCTGCCTCTCTGCCTACTTGTGATCTGTCAAATAAATAAATAAAATCTTGAAAAAAAAAAATACACACGGAAGGGGTACCTGGGTGGCTCAGTGGGTTAAGCGTCTGCCTTCGGCTTGGGTCATGACCTCAGGGTCCTTGAACTGAACCCCACATCGAGCTCCCCACTCAGCAGGGGAATCTGCTTCTCTCTCTGGCCCTCCTCCCACACGTGCACATGCTCTCCTTCTCTCTCTCAAATAAATAAAATCTTAAAGAAAAAAATACACTGAAGTATTTAGGTGTTAAGAGGCACTGCATCTGCAACTTAAATGGTTTATTATTTTTCAATCAAGGAGGCTCCCATGGAGCCCAAAGTGGGGCTCAAACTCATAACCCTGAGATCGAGACCTGAGCTGTGATCAAGAGTCAGACACTTAACCAACTGAGCTACTGGGGTACTGAGGTACCCCTTGAACAGTTCAGAAAAAAAATAAAAATAAAAATTATAGGTGTTGGAGAAAAGGAGGGAGAAAGATAAAACAAATATAGCAAAATGTTAACAACTGAGTAATGCTGGTGAAGAGTATTTACAAATTCTTTGTAGTGTTTTTGCAAATCTTCCAGTCTGAAATTACTGTTTTTTATGAACAAAATCCACATTCACTTATAAAAGTTTCTGTGTAGAGAAGAGGCTGTGGGGGTGACAAGCTGGAAGCCAGACTGGACCAAGTAAAAGACTGCTAAATACTAAGGACAAAGGTCATGAAAGATGGCAAAGTAGGAAGCTCCAGGAATTGGTCCCTCCACCAAAAGTAACCACTGAGCTGGCAAGAAATGCTTGAACCAAGTGTTTTGGAAACCTGGAATCTAGTCAAACATCAGCAGCATCCAAGGTTATGTTTGATGAAGAAAGAAGCTGGTAAATTTTAGTGAATTTCAGCATTCGGCATACCATCTATCTGCCCGCAGCTCTCTGGCCGAAAGCAGCCAGAGATCCTGTTATAGGCTGCTGGTGTCAGGGTGGGCAATGGGGACCCTGTCCTCCAAAAATCAAGGTTATAAGCATTGATCACTGCTTCTGATTGCTGAGGAGCTGCCACAGAGGCTGGCCATTGTTTCAACCCCCATGCCTGATGTGGCTTCCTCAGCAGAGTCAGACAAGAAGATTTAAAGAAACAGAACATTCTTTTCTCCTCTTTTCTTTTAGATTCAGACATTTAAGAAAATTTCTGTCAAATCACTGGCTGACCATAAGGGTAACGGAAAAGACATCAGTGACAACATAAAACAAGGAACATACTCTTTGCAAAAATACTTTGGGAAAGTCACTAAACAAACATATGACCTCAGCTTTAATCAAGTAACAACAGTAATCTCTAGCGAAGGAGTAGAATATAATTTCCAGAGTCATCATATTACAATACTCAAAATGTCTAGTTCTAAACAAAAAAATTACAAAACATATAAAGACAAAGGAAAGCATGGCCAATTCACAAGAAATGAGAAATTATCCTTGAGCAAGCCCAGATACTAGACTTAATAATATACAAAGACCTTAAATATGCTCAAATTGCTGATGGAAATATGAACAAATAACTAAAGAAGATCAGGAGAACAAGGTGTGAACAATTAAAAGAAAGCAATAAAAGATGAAAGTTACAAAAAGGAAACAAGCAGAAAATCTGAACCTAAAAGTACAATAGCTAGAATTAAAAATTCACTACAGGGATTCACACCAGATCAGCAAAAGAAAGAATCATCAAACTTGAAAACAGCAAACCGAGATTACTCAGACTGAGGGGCAGAAAGAAAAATGAATGAAGAAAAATGAATATAAACTAAGAGGCCTATGATACACGATCAAGTGTAACAACGTGCATATTATGGGAGTCTTAGGAGAAGAGAGAGAGGAAGAGGGTGAACATTTTTGAAGAAATAATGGTTAAAAACTTTCCAAATTGGGATGCCTGGGTGGTTCAGTCAGATAAGCATCTGCCTTCAGCTCGGGTCATGATCCCAGGGTCCTGGGATCAAGCCCCCCGTCAGGATTCCTGTTCGGAAGGGAATCTGTGTCTCTCTCTCCCTCTGCCCTCTCCCACTTGTGCTCTCTCTCTCTAATAAATAACATCTATTGAAAAACAAACAACAGGGGCCTGGGTGGCTCAGTGGGTTAAAGCCTTTGCCTTCGGCTCACTCAGGTCATGGTCCCAGGGTCCTGGGATCAAGCCCCACATCGGGCTCTCTGCTCAGCAGGGAATCTGCTTCCTCCTCTCTCTCTCTGCCTGCCTCTCCACCTACTTGTGATCTGTCTGTCAAATAAACAAAATCTAAAAAAACCTTTAAAAAATTATTAAAAACAAACAACAACCAAAAAAAAAAAAACACCTTT
This sequence comes from Mustela nivalis, assembly GCF_964662115.1. Classification (NCBI taxonomy): domain Eukaryota; kingdom Metazoa; phylum Chordata; class Mammalia; order Carnivora; family Mustelidae; genus Mustela; species Mustela nivalis. The sequence continues at coordinate 88,911,687 of NC_139026.1, forward strand.
CCAAATTGATGAGAGACATAAATCTACACATGTAAGGAGCTCAACAAACTTCAAAAGGATAAATTCAAAGAAAGCCACACTGATGTGCATTATATTCAAGGTACTGGAAAACAATTTTCGAAGCAGTAGAAAGTGACTCATCATACTTTGAGGGAACCTCAATGAAATTAACAGTCAACAGCTCATCAGAACCATGGAGGCCAGAAGGCAGTGGGATGCCATGTGTAAAGCACTGAAACTAAAAGTCAAGAATTTTAAAATGATGTAAAAATTATGCTGTTTTCAACAGAAGCTATGGGAGTTCGTTACTAGCAAATCTGCCCTACAAGAAATGCTAAATGGAATCCCTCAGCCTGAAACAAAAGAACACTAGATGGTAACTCACTGTCATATGAAGAAAAAAAGATCATTACACAAGTCACATAGTAAATATAAAGGCTAATATACTGAATTTTTGGTATATAACTACTCTTTTTGTTTCCTTTATGATTTAAAGACAAATGCATAAGGGTGCTTGACTGGCTCAGTCAGTGGAGCACATGACTCTTGATCCTGGAGTTGTAAGTTTAAGCCCACTGTTGGGTGGAGAGCTCACGTTAAAAAAAAAAAAAAAAAGACAAATGAATATAATTATGATTATAAATCTATGGTAATAGGCACACAATGTATAAAGACATAACTGGTGACAAAAACGACATAAAAAGTGGAAACAGAATTGGATAGGAAAAGAGTTAATGTATGCTGTTTTTTAAAATTGAGATGTAAAAAAAAAAAAATACTAAAATTGAGATGTAAAAGGTGAAAGATTTAAATGATCTGAAAAGAAACCAGAGTATATTAGTTTCATGTGTACAATATAACAATTCGATATATACATATTTATATCTATTGCAAAATGATCACCACAATAAGTCTAGCTAGTACCAAATCAGACTGCTATACACTTAGGATGTTAACTGTAATCCCCACAGTAACCACTAGAAAATAACTTTAAAAATATACAAAAAGAGAAAAGAAAAGGAAATAAAGAGGGACTTAAAATGGTGCTTTAGAAAAAAATCAAACACAAAAGAAGAGTAATTGAGGAACGACAACAACAAAAATATATGACCTATAGAAAACAAATAGCACTGGGGCGCCTGGGGAGCTTAGCTGGTTGAGTGTCCAACTCTTGATTTCAGCTCAGGTCATGATCTCTGTGTTGTGGGACCGAGTCCTGTGTCAGTCTTTGTGCTCAGCACGGAGTCTGCTTGTCACTCTCCCTCTGCTCCTCCCCCACTTCTGAGTGTCAGTTTTTCTCTCTCTCTCTAAAGTAAATAAAATCTTAAAAAACAAAAACAAAACAAAAAAAAACCCACAGCGCAATGGGAGAAATTAGTCCTTCATTATCAGTAATCACTGTAAGTACAAATGGATTAATTCACCAATTAAGACACAGATTGAGAGAACAGATTCTTTTTTAAATGACCAACCATATGGTGCTTAGAGAAGACTCACTCTGGATACAACACACAAATAGTCTAAAAGTAAAAGAATGGAAGAAGATATTCCATGCAAACAGTAACCAAAAGAGACCTGCAGTAACTAACCAAGTATCAAAGAAGCCAGAACCTAAGTCAAAAGTTGTTACAAGGGACAAAGAAGAACCTTTATATTGATTTAAAAGATAATTTATTAAGAAAATATAATTATACGAATTCCTGGGTGGCACAGTCGGTAAAATGTCTTCCTTTGACTCAGGTCATGATCCCACGGTCTTTAGGATCAAGCCCCACATCGGGCTCCCTGCTCAGCTGGAAGCCTGCTTCTTACCTGCCATTCTGCCTGCTTGTGCGCCCATGGGCTCTCCCTCTCTCTCCCAAATAAATAAATAAAATCTTAAAAAAAGAAAATATAAATATGTACACACCAAATAACAGAGACCCCCAAATATAAAAAGCAAACACTGAAATAACTGAAGGTAAAAATAGACATTTCTACCACAATGGTTAGAGACTTCAGTACTCTCACCTTAATTAACAAATAGGACATCTAGACAGAAATCAGTAACAGAGGACTTGAACAACTTGAACAATTATAAATCAACCATACCTAACAGACATATACAGAATACTTCAACCAACAACAGGAAAATATATATTCTTCTCAAACACACATAAATCATTCCCCAGGATAGACCACATGTTTGGCCATAAACCAATTCTCAGTAACTTTTAAAAAATCAAAATCATACCAATTTTCTCTGACCACAATGGAATGAAGCTAGGAATCAATAAAAGGAAAAGGAAAACTGTAAAATTTGCAAATAAATGGAAATTAAGCAACACACTCTCAAACAACCAATGAGTCAAAGAAAAAAATTAGTAGGGAAATTAGAAAATACTGAGTTTGGGCACCTGAGTCGCTTAGCCATGAAGTGTCTGCCTTCAGCTCAGGTAATGATCCCAGGGTCCTGGGATAGAGACCCATATTGGGCTCCCTGCTCAGCGGGAAGCCTGCTTCTCCCTCTGCTTCCCTCTCCCACTCCCCCTGCTTGTATTCCCTCTCTCACTGTCTGTCAAATAAATAAATAAAATCTCAAAAAAAAAAAAAAAAGAGAGAGAGAGAGAGAGAGAGAGAGAAAATACTGAGACAAATGAAAACACAATATACCAAAACTTATAGGACACAGTGAAAGCAGTACTTGGGGAAATCCACAGCTGCAAATGCCTACATAAAAAGGAAGAAAGACTTCAAATCAAATAATCTAACTTTACATTTTAAGGAAAAACAAACAAACAAACTAAATCCAAAACCAGCAGAAGAAAACAAATAATAAAGATGATGATGGGAAAATTAGGCAGAAAATTGAAAAAAAAAAAAAAAAAAGTGAATCCACAAAACCAAAAGCCAGTTCTTTTCTTTTTCTTTTTTTTTTTTTTAAAAGATTCTATTTATTTATTTATTTATTTATTTATTTATTTATTCAGGAGAGAGAGAGAGAGAGAGCAAGAGAGGGAACACAAGCAAGAGGAGTGGGAGAGGGAGAAGCAGGCTTCCTGCTGAGCAGGGAGCCCAAGGCAGGGCTCCATCTCAGGACCCTGGATCATGACCTGAGCCACCCAGGCACCCCAAAAGTCAGTTCTTCAAAAAATCAATAAAACTGACAACATTTAGGTAGACTGCCCAGGAAAAAAAGGGAGAAGACACAAACAAATAAATCAGAAATGAAAGTGGGCTATTACCACCAACTTTACAGAAGGGAAAGGATTGTAAGAGAACACTATGCACAATTTTACACCAAAAAATAAGATAATTTAGATACAAAAACTTTTTCTAGAAACAAAACACCGAATTGACTGAGGAAATAACAAACCTCAACAGACCTATAACAAGAGATTGAATCAGTAATCAAAATCTCTCAACAAATAAAAGTCTAGAAGCAGATGACTTCATTGGTGAATTCTACAAAACATTTAATTAACACCAATCTTTTAAAAAAAAAAAATGAACACCAATCTTGCTCAAACTCTTCCAAAAAAAGAGAATACTTTCTAACATTCTACAGGGCCAGCATTATCCCGACACGAAAGCCAGACAAAAACAGCATGGGGAAAGAAACACTACTGACCAATATCCCTGAATAAAGACAAAAATCCTCAACAAAATACTATCAAACTGAATCTAATAGCACATTAAAATGATTATACACTATAACTAAGCGGGATTTTTCCCAGAAATACAAGATGGTTCAACATAAGGAAATCAATGTAATATACCACATGATCATCTCAACAGACACAGAAAAGGCAATGCACAAAATTTAACAAACCTTCATGATAAAAACACCAGGCAAAACCTTCATGACATTATGCTAAGTGAAATAAGGCAGGCACATAAGGACAAATTTGTAGGATTCCACTATATGAGATTCCTAGAGTGTCAAATTCATAGAGACAGAAAGAGGAATGGTGGTGCCAGGGACTAGGCAAGTTAGTGATTAATGAGTAGAGAGTTTCAGTTTGGGATGATGAAAAAAGTCTGGAGATGGATGCTGGTAATAATTGCACAACAGTGTGAATGTACTTAATGCAACTGAACTGACTGTACAGTTAAAGAGAGCTAAAATGGTAAATTTTACGTCTATTTTACCACAATAAAACACATAAACACAAAGCTGACTAGGAATAAAAAGAAACTTCCTTAATATTAAAAGGCCATTTATGGGGCGCCTGGATGGCTCAGTGGGTTAAAGTCGCTGCCTTCAGCTCAGGTCATGATCCCAGGATCCAGGGATTGAGCACAGCATCGGGCTCTCTGCTCAGCAGGGAGCCTGTTTCCCCCTCTCTCTCTGCCTGCCTCTCTGCCTACTTGTGATCTCTGTCAAATAAATAAATAAAATCTTTAAAAAAGTAAAAATAAAAAAAAATAAAAGGCCATTTATGAAAAATTCACAGCTCAATGGTGAAAGACTGAAAGCTTTCCTTATAAATCAGGAATAAGATAAGGATACCCACTTTCACCACTGCTATTCAGCATGGTACTGGAAGTCCTTGCAAGAACAATTAAGCAAGAAAAAAAAAAAAAAAAAAAAAAAGGCGGGACGCCTGGGTGGCTCAGTTGGTTGGAAAACTGCCTTCGGCTCAGGTCATGATCCTGGAGTCCCGGGATCGAGTCCCGCATCAGTCTCCCAGCTCCATGGGGAGTCTGCTTCTCTCTCTGACCTTCTCCTCACTCATGTTCTCTCTCACTGTCTCTCTCTCAAATAAATAAATAAAATCTTTAAAAAAAAAAAAAAGGCATACAAATAGGAAAAGTAAAGTGAACTATACATGATTCTCCATATAGAAAATCCCATAGGATCCACAAAACTACTACTTGAGCTAATAAGTGAATTCAGCAAAGTTGCAGGATATAAGATCAACACACACACACACACACACACACACAATCAGTTGTTTCTAGAGACCAGCAATAAACAATCCAAAAAGGAAATTAAGAGAACAATTCCATGTATAATAGCATCGAGAAGAATAGAATACGCATGAGTTAATTTAACCAATGATATGAAAAACACATACAGATCTTCCTTGACTTAAAATGGGGTTATGTACCAATAAACCCATCCTAAGTTGAAAATATTGTCAGTCAAATATGTATTTAATACATCTAACCTACCAACATCATAGCTTAGCCTAGCTTACTACCTTAAGTGTACTCAGAACAAATACATTAGCACACAGTTGGGTAAAATCATCTTACACAAAGCCTATTTTATAATAAAGTGTTGAAAATCATGTAACTTATCGAATACTGTACTGAAAGTAAAAAATTGAATGGTTGTATACAGACTGAATATTTATAAGTGTATTATTTGTTTACCCTCGTGATCGCCTGGCTGACTGGGAGCTGTGGCTTACTGATACTGCCTAGCATCATGAGAAATTATTGTATTGCATTTCCCCAGCCCAGTAAAAGTTCAAATTCAAAATCAGAAGTATGGTTTCTACTGAATACCTATCACTTTCACACCACTTCAAAATCAAAAAATCGTAAGGTGAACCATCATAAGTTGGAGACCATATGCTGATGGGCACCTGGCTGGCTCAGTTGGTAGAACATTCAACTCTTGATCTCAGAGTGGTGACTCTGAGCCCCATGTTGGGGGCAACCTGGGTGGCTCAGTCAGTTGAGTGGCCAACTCTTGGTTTTGGCTCAGGTTATGATCTCATGGGTGGTGGGATCAAGCCCCACTACAGGCCGCACACTCATCTAAGAGTCTGCTTGAAGATTCTCTCCCTCTGCTCCTCTCCCCAGGTGCTCACTCTCATGCATGTCCTCTCTTGTTCTCTCGTTCTCTAAAAATAAATAAATCTTAACAAAACAAAAACAAAAAACAAAAACAAAAACAAAAAACCCAAACAAAGACAGACTTGAATAGACACATCTCCAAAGAAGATACAGATACAAATGGCCAGCAAGCACATGTTCAACTTCACGGTCACAAAGGAATATAGCAAACACAATCACACTTCACCCTCACTAGGATGGATTTCATCAGAACAACAACAACAGAAAGAAAACAGGAAATAAGAAGGGCTGACATGAGTGTAGAGAAAGAGGACCACTCGTACATTGCTGGTGGAACATAAACTGAACAGCTTGACAGTTCTTGAACTTCATAGTTCTTTAGTATATACTACATACCTATTTGAATGGCCAAAATCTGGAACACTGACAACACCAAATACTGACAAGGATGTGAAGCAAAGGGAGCTCTCACTAATTTCCAGGGGGAATGCAAAATGGTACGGCCACTTTGGAGGACAATTTGGCAGGTTCTTACAAAAACTAAACATACTCTGGAGTAGAGGTGGGTGGGAGGGATGAGGTGGCTGCGTGATGGACACTGGGGAGGGTATGTGTTGTGCTGAGCACTGTGTATTGCGTAAGACTGATGAATCACAGACCTGTACCCATGAAACAAATAATACATTATGTTAATAATAAAAAATTAAAAAAAAAAAAAAGCTGGGTAAATACCAGGGGGAAAAAAAACACAAAAAACCTAAACCTACTCTTACTATATAATCTAGAATTGCATTCCTTGCTATTACTTACCCAAAGGAGTCGGAAACTATCTTCACACAAAACCCTGCACATGGCTGTTTTATAACAGTTTTATTCATAACTGCCAAAACTTGAACAGAAAAAAGATATCCTTCAGTAGATGAATGAATAAACTGATACATCCGGACCACACTATTGAGCACTTAAAAAAGAAATTAGCTATCAAGCCATAATAAGACATGGAGGCATGTTAAATGCATATTTCTAAGTGAAAGAAGCTAATCTGATAAGGCTACATATTGCATGATTCCAATTATATGACATTCTATAAAGGCAAAACTGGAAACACTAAAAAAAATCAGTGATTGTCAGGGTTGGGTGGGGGTGGGGGAATGAACAGGCAGAACACAAGAGGATTTTTAAGGCAGTTAAAATACTCTGTATGATACTCTAATGATGGATACATGTCATTATATATTTTCCCAAAACCACAGAATGTATGCCACCAAGAGTGAACTCTAAGGTTAAGCTAGGGGCTCTGGGTGATTATGATACATCAACGTAGGTTCATCAATATAGGTACAGAGTGTGGACTACTCTGGTAAGGGCTGCTGGTGAAAGGGGAGAGTATACATGTATGCAGGCAAGGGGTATATGGCAAATCTCTGTACCTTCCTCTCAGTATTTCTGTGAGCTTAAAACTGCTCTAAAAGTCTTCAAATGAAAAATAAGAGAGAGTTAAGCATAGAATTACCATACAACCCAGCAATTCCAGGCCTAGAAATATATCCAAGAGAAATGAAAACATGTCTAACACAGCATGGTGATTATAGTCAATAATACTGTGTTTCATATTTGAAAGTTGCTAAGACAGTAGATCTTAAAAGTTGTCATCACAAGAAGACAATTTTTTTAAACTATGTATGATGAAATGTTAACTAGACTTATTGTTCTGATCACTTTGCAATTTATACAAATATCTAATCATTATGTTCCACACCTTAAACTAATACAATGTTATATATCAGTTATACCTCAATTAAAAGAAATCTACATGGGAATTTGTAAATAAATGCTTATAACATTTCAAGGTCATCTCCTTTATAAGCACAATAATTAGCATTATTCTTAACAGTCAAAAGGTGGAAACCACCCCTACATCTACCAATGGATGAAGAGATAAACAAGCTGTGATATAGACATATGACGGATTATTCAGACATAAAAAGGAATGAAATACAGAAGTCCTAAGACATGCTACAACCTGAATGGACCCTGAAAACATCATGCTAAGTCAAAGAAACCAAACACAAAAGGTCACACATTATATGACTCTATATACATGAAATATCCAGAATAGGTAAATCCTTACAGACTCCAGGGAGAAAGGGGAGGGGGAAACGGGGAGTAACTTTTGGATTTCTTTTGGATTGATGAGGTGGTGGTCGCACAACATTGTGGATATACTAAGAACACTGAATTGTTCACTTTAAAATGGTTAATTTTTAAGATGTGAATTCCACCTCAACTTAAAAAAAATAAAAGATGGAGAATTCTTCTCAAACTACAAAATCTAGGCAAACCTCTTGGGTCCCATCCTTCTTCAGGAGCTTTGTACTCTCAATGAACCTTGCTCTGTTGCCCACCATAAATAAATACACAAATAAACAAACTAAACTACAAAATTTAATTCTCTTTACTTTTTAAAAAAAAGATTTTATGTGAGATAGAGTCCAAGAGAGAGCACTTCTTCAATAACAGCTCATTTTGGGGTGCCTGGGTGGCTCAGTGGGTTAGGCCTCTGCCTTTAGCCTAGGTCATGATCTCAGGATCCTGGGATCGAGCTCAGCATCGGGCTCTCTGCTCAGCAGGCAGCCTGCTTCCCTCTCTCTATTTGCCTGCCTCTCTGCCTACTTCTGATCTCCCTGTCAAATAAATAAATAAAATCTTAAAAAAAAAAATAATAACAGGGGTGCCTGGGTGGCTCAGTGGATTATGCCTCTGCCTTCGGCTCAGGTCATGGTCTCAGGGTCCTGGGATCAAGCCCCACATCAGGCTCCCTGCTCAGCAAGGGAACCTACTTTCCCCCTCTCTCTCTGCCTGCCTCTCTGCCTACTTGTGATCTCTCTCTCTCTGTCAAATAAATAAATAAAATCTTTTAAAAAATAATAATAACAGCTCTATTTTGATACAATTCATATACTATACAATCACCTATCTAAAGTGTAGAGTTCACTTGTCTTTAGTGTAGTCAGAATTGTTCAACTATGACAACTGATTTTATGTATGTATGTACATATGCATTTTAAGTAATCTCTACACTCAATACAGGACTCAAACTCATGATCAAGAGTCACATGCTCCACCGACTGAGCCAGCCAGGTTCCCCTCACCACTATTATAGAACATTTTTATTAATTCCGCCCCCCCCCCAAAAAAAAACCTAGTACCATTAGGAGTCACTCTCCATTACCTCTTTCTCCAGGCTCTAGTCAACCACTGTTCTACTTTCTGTCTCTATAGGTTTGTCTATTCTGGACATTTCATAAAAGTGGAATCATATGTTGTGTGGTCTTTTTTGACTGGCTCCTTTCCCTTAACATGTTTTCAGGGAACTTCCTTTATATCAACTATAAAACTTGTTCCATGTATTAAAATGTAAGGAGAAAAATAAGAATATTAAAGAACCACTTAGAAAAAGAACATTACTGAATACAATGGCAGACCGAGAGTCCAAAACAAATCTGGTTAAGATGAATCTTTGTAAAATATAAATCAATAGATTTGAAGTGAAACCATTGTAAGATGCAACAACAACAACAAAAAAACAAATTAGGGTAAAAAGAATACATCAGGGAATGTATTTTACAAAACAAAGAGCACCTTTTCCCTGAAAAGGTGTAGGAAAATTGATTACAAGGTTTAATGAAAGGGAGAAACACAAAGAGTAAAGAATCCTCGCCTTTGTGTATGAAAACGCCTCCAGTCAGTGTTTCTTAAGATGTGGTCCTTGGACTACCTGCACCAAAATCTAAGAACTTGTTTTGAAAATCAGACTTCTGGCCTGTGCCCCAGAAAATCACTAAAGATGAGGCCCTGGGAACTTTTTTTTTTTTTTTAAGATTTTATTTATTTATTCATGAGAGACAGAGAGAGAGATAGAGAGAGGCAAAAGCAGAGGGAAAAGCAGGCTCCTGGCAAAGCAGAGAACCTGATGTGGGACTCCATCCCAGGACCCCGGTATCACAAACTGAGCCAAAGGCAGATGCTTAAACCACTGGGCCAACCAGATATCCCTGGAAAACTATGTTTGTTTGTTTTAAAGATTTTATTTATTTATTTGACAGACAGAAATCACAGGTAGGCAGAAAGACAGGCAGAGAGAGAGGGGAAGCAGGCTCACTGCTGAGCAGAGACCACCCCCCCCTACCCCAATGTGGGGCTGGATCCCAGGACCCCGAGACCATGACCTGAGCAGAAGGCAGAGGCTTTAACCCACGGAGCCACCCAATAGCTTCCACCCTGGAAACTATTTTTAAGAGATACTCTGGATGACTCTCATGAATACTAAAGTTTGAGAATTAATGTCTAATTAATCCATTAACACAAATGATTAAATTCGTATCAGAGTCAAGAGAAGAGTGAAAAGAGCAAAATGCATAAAAAAGAGTAAGATGAAAACAAAGAAAAATACTTCAAATTTTGGCACACTGTGCTCTAGAGAAAAGAGAAAGTGATGTCCGAAAACTCTTGTACAACTGATGTTGGAAAAAAATTAAAAATGTGTAAATACACCAATCACTGTGCTAATACCGGTGAAGACCACTGAGGGTATGACACAGGAAAGCATTTTTAAATGTAAGGTTGCCTGGTACAGAAAGCACCTAACAGATGCACAGAAAGTTTGCCGACGTGTCAACTATTTTTACAAGTACAGTTATATTTAACTATCTTCATCCTCTGATAATCCAGAGAAAACCTAACTTTCTGCTGTTAGTCTTTACATGAACAACAGCATGAATTGTCAAATACCATGTCAGCTAGGTTGGGACATTTACTTTCAGACCAAGATAATCTCTATTTTTAAGGGTAGCCTTATGTAAACAAGGAAAGGCAAAACTAGAGTGAAATTTCCCAACACTATGAACATTGAGTGATAGCGCTTAAATTTCCCTGAAAAATCACTAAAATGTGTATACAAGGATAGCCTTTATTATTCTAACTGTAAGCAAAGATTCCTAAAGATGAAGTATTAAGTTCTAGCTCATTATTTTACTTCACTGAAAAAATCCATTTTGGTTTAGCAGGGAAAAAGACAAGAATTTTACATTACATAACTCTCAAAGGATCTCACTATCAGAATACAAAATGTGTCTACTTTCCCCATTAAAAAACATACTTTCCCTATAAACTCATAAATTCAAACTGACGTTCTAAAGTCTCTTTTGCCTCACTTACTTAGACTGAGCCTTATAATGCATTTGGAAACCCAATTATATTCCATGTAACCCTAAGGTGCAGATGTTTCAACATTTCCAGGTATGATTCTTGTGCATCTCATAAATGAAACAAACTATACTGGGGGAATGAAGTAGCTAATGCATGCAAATAAACTACATGGGAAGTTATGCTACTTTCACAGGAGATTTTTATTACCAACATTTGACTTGATACACTAAAGTCTCTAAGTATCTAAAAGTTCCCTGATACTTTTTCTTTTCATAGTTTATGTTTCAAAAGGCAGACATCCCACAATTATCCACAAAAGGCTGGCTAAAGCACAGATGTGTGGACTTTTTAACCAACATCTCACATTTCCTTCCAATAAGCAATCAACCATATTCATCATTAAGCCCCAGCTCCCAACTCCCAGACATCCCTAATATGTTCAGTGTGGCCCCTTCACACACTTCAGTCCAACCTACCCGCATACACGCAGACACACACATACACACCACCCTATTGGTCTCCAAGTCTCCCACATTGGCACAACAAACAGCCTCTCAACATTCATCTGTTTTGCTAACCAAGGGCCTTTCTTGCTTCTTCCACTGATCCTGCACAGACTTGACACTGCCTACAATCTCTTGTTCCATTTCTTCCACAATAGTCACTATTCAAAGCTACAATGAAACAAGTCAATGTTCCCTAACCGCAGACAGCTTATTTAACTAAATACCTCTCCTCATCCCCCCACCTCCCCGCCATTCTCTTTCCTGCTTTTGTTACTTAGAAGGTGCAGGGTCTGGGAAAAATCTCACTCACCTCATGCTATAGGCACCAGCACCCAGTTCCTGGCCGATCCCGGACAGACTAGCATCAAAGTCCTGCACCAGCCCAGATTCAATCACTTCATCGGCCAGAGGCAGCTTCAGAGCCCAGGCCATGCTGGCTCCTTCCTTGCCCCAGGAGACACCGTTTCTTGTACAAAGGCAAGTAGTGTGATTCTACCCAATGGGGCTAAGACTGTCGAAAACTCCAAACCAAGATCTCCCACGCAGTTCCCTCTGGCCAACCCCAAGTCTGAACCGCACTGCCCGCACAACTAATCTGCCGTACCCTCGGCTCCTAGCTCCTGCCTCGACTTCCAAAATCCCTCCCTCCCAGATCTCTGAGGCCGCGCGCGGGGCCCTTGGTTTAACTATTCCAGATTCCCCCGAGGCAGCCCTGGACTCCCGTACTCTCAATCCTTGGGCTCTCCCCTTGAGCTCGTGGGGGGTCACTCGCTGCCTTCCAAACAGACCAGCAGCAGCGACCCGCTGCCCAGCCGGCGCTTCCACGCCGCTTTCGCACCTTTCCCCTCTATCCCCTTCTGCGGGAAGCCCCCCTCCCTCTGGGGACCCGCTCTCTCTTTCCCCTCCAGGCCTCGCTTCCGGTCAGTCCCACGATCACTTCCGGTCACCCCTTCTCAACCCCGAGGCTCTTAGAACCAAATCCAGGTCTCCGCCGAGCCAACTCCCCGCCCTCTGCAGTGCCCCACGGCCTGAGAACATGGAAGGGGAAAGTCCAGCACCCACGGGAAACCCGGACTCGTCAGGGTCCTCCACCGCCCGCCGCCCCAGCGCCAACCAATCATGGCGCCCTCTTCCTTTGCGGGTCCGGAGAGCGTGACGTCACCCTGCGGCTCGCCAATGAGGAAGAGAGTTCGTGGGCTTCGCCAGCGATAGTAGGCTAGCTGCGCCGCGGCCCCGCCCCCGAGGATGGGCTGGACGGTCCGGGAGAGGACCCGGCGTGCGTCAGGTGTCGCGGGTTTAAATGGCCTTCTCTGTGGCCACCGAAGGACTGCCTTCCGCTGGGTACGGAGTCTTCACTCTAGGGCGTGGGTGGAGTCTTCACTCTGGTCTTACCCAACCTACTCTTTCCCGGGGAGGAGTCTGCACTGTTTCCCTCGCGCTCCCTGTAGGTGTTGCTTTGCTCCTGGAATAATCTCTTTCCTTAAACTCACCTCTTGGAAGGTTAAGACTCCGCTTACCCTCATCGTCCGCGTTCTCCCTAATAAATTTGAGCAGAAAAGCATGAGATGGGTGGAAGTTGGAGTTTTTAAAAGGTCGTGGTCTGAAGATAAGGATTTAGGCTGGCGTCTTCATTTACTAGTTTGGTGATTCTCGAATAATCGCTTAATCTCGTTGAGTTCGATTCCTCATTTGAAAAGTAGGGATAATCATCCCTGCTCCACCTTCCTTCGTTGTTGATCAAGCATCAACTATACACCAGGAACTTTATGACATTATTAGTAATCCTCAAGACAACCTTGTGTTTAGAATTATAGTCCTAAAGCTAAGGATGATGACCTCATTTTACCAATAGGAAAAGGAGCCTAGGGGGCTGAAATTTGCCACAGCTAAATTGCCATGCCAACTTCAGAACTGATTCCAAAGTCTGATATTTTTTACTATAAAATGTTGCCTATATGTTAAAGTATTGGTTCATTGTTGTATTCCATTATTGAACTTTTTACATTTTGTCTCGAGTCGTATATATCTGCCTTTTTCACTAGACTGTGATTTCCTAAATAAGAGAAAAAAATATTTTTCAGGCTTGTGTTCTCCATATCTCCTAGTATAGTTTCTACATTCAATAGGACTTTCTAAAAAATGCTGATTGAATTAAGAAAGGAAAGAGGTTGGGGCGCCTCCGTGTCTCAGTGGGTTAAGCCTCTGCTTTTGGCTTAGGTCTTGGCTTAGGGTCCTGGGATGGAGCCCCACATGGGCCTCTCTGCTCCGTGGCTTCCTCCTCTCTGTCTACCTGCCTCTTTGCCTACTTGTGATTTCTCTCTGTTAAATAAATAAAATCTTTGTTGTTAAAAAGAAAAAAAGAAAGAAAGAAAGGAAAGAGATTGATGTGATGTTAACAGCATGCCCCCAGTTTCAGCCAGAAGATTCTCTTTGAGGGCTCAAGGCTTATGTTAATAAGCCCTGGCATCCAAATCTTGGTTCATTCCTGGGACATTCAATATCTCTCCAAACCATTTCTTCTTCCCTTAAGCCAGGTTTTGTCTCAAAATATGTGCCTATAAGTTAACCAAACTGGTCCTGGGCTCAGAAACCAAAAGAGAGATGCCATAATCAAAATCCTTTGTAAACAAACATTATATCCAGAGTATTTTTACATACCTGTTAGGTGGAACCATGCCTCCTTGAATTGACAGCTTCATCACTACATGCATAATCTGGGCAAGTAACTCTAAATCTCTGGTGTAATAATGAGAGACTCGCATTTACTGAACCTTTCCTCAGTGCCAAAGCCTGGACTAGGAGCTTTACATATAGAAGCTCATTTAATTCTCTCATCTCTCCTGTCAGAAAGGTACCATGATTAGATTAATTTCATAGATAAGGAAACTGAGGCTTAGAAAAATTAATTGGCTTATTCAGGATCACCCAGTTTTTGAGTGATAAAGCCTGACCAGTCTCACAGTCTGGACATCTAACCATCATGCCACTCTCTCTGTGGACGGTTTTAACCTAAAAAAGATCTGCTTCCTACCTATTCTTTTCGGAAGTGACTCCTGAAGCTTGTGGAGGTAAGAATATTGAATTATCAAACTGCACACATGAAGATATCTTGGATGAATCATTTTTTTTTAATATACAGAAAAATGGCTCAAAGTGAATGGATTTACAATAAAACAAGGAATATTTATATTAGATGTTTGGAAGAGATAATTATCATATTCAGGAATCTTATGGAGCCCTCTCCTTTGGAAAATATTTAGAAAAAGACAGACATGTCCTTCTCAGAAGTGTTTGAGCTTAAGTTTAAATTCTGAACCAAACTAAAGGCCACAGGGGTGGCTCAGTTGTTAAGCTGTCCTCAGCTCAGGTCATGATCCCCGGGTCCTGGGATCTATCGAGCCCCGCATGGGGCTCTCTACTCAGCAGGAAGCCTGCTTCTCCCTCTCCCACTCCCCTGCTTGTGTTCTCTCTCTCGCTGTCTCTCTGTCAAATAAATAAAATATTTTTTAAAAAAATTAACAGCCACAGAAGTCCTCCTTACCATTTATTAATTCTAAAACAAACTGGGTAAGATGAGAAGTAATTCCTAAGCTTTGGTCCCTCCCAAGTGGAATGCAGATCAGTGTAAATCTGGAGGGACTGACCACCTAATTTTAACTTTTCTCCACACTGTGGTGAAAAGATTTTGCAGACTATTTACTCCTGGAATGCTATGACTGGGGGAATGGACTTTTCTCTTCCTCTCTCTTTCTTACTGTAACTAAGTGTGAAACTGGAGTGCGAGGGCTGGAAACAGGGGTTTCAGGGACAGCCCTGGGAGCTCTCCTTCCAAGAAAACATCACCAGGTGTTCCCCTGGAAATCCAGTACCACCTATCAATACAACAAATTTTGTATGGGTAAATTCATCCCACAGCGAAAATCATTGTTCTTATTAAATATAATAAATATGGGGACGCCTGGGTGGCTCAGTTGGTTAAGCAGCTGCCTTCGGCTCAGGTCATGATCCCAGTGTCCTGGGATCGAGTCCCACATCGGGCTCCTTGCTCAGCAGGGAGCCTGCTTCTCCCTCTGCCTCTGCTGCCACTCTGTCTGCCTATGCTCGCTCTCTCCCCCCGCCTCTGATAAATAAATATAATAAATATGACTAATTAATTAGAGCACCTGTGGCACAGAGCTCCAAATTCAGTATTCCGGACCACTGGGTAGAGCTTAGGCTTATCCGCAAAGGGCTCATTTCCGTAGATTATGTCCTGAAACGAGACACTGTTTAGGTGGAACTGAGAGTGTTCAGAACAAGTCTCCCCAAAATGTGCATTTTTGGCTTGTGGATTAATTTGAGCTAAAGTCAGTCAAGGTCTGAAAAGGCTGAAGAAGAGCTTCTATCTTCCCTGCCTAATAATTTAGATAGAGGGCCTAGTACAGGAAGAGAACTGTCATCAGAGATTACTACAAACAAGATGAACTAAGTATGGTAGCTATGGGAAGCTCGATAGGGCCTGTCTGTTCAGGTTCCTTTCTGGCTCCATTGTCTCTGCATGCCATGGCAAACATTTGCTTACCAAACGTTTGGTCTTCCCATCTTCCTGTAAATTATCTTCCTCTACTTTGAAGTCTCAGACCCCAGCCCCCTTCCCCATAGCTCAGGATGGCATATTACCCTCAATTGCCTGACCTGGGCCTCATATTCTTATGGGGCTATTGTACATATGTAATTAGATTTGGTTTTCCACCGTTAGTGTGTTTCATGTCAATGTGATTAATAGAACCACCAAAAAAACCTAAAAGGGTAAAGGAAAAATTCTTCCTCCTCTACAGAACACAGCAGAGCTGACCCTGGGTGGTAAAAACATGTGAAAATCCTACCAATAAGATCAGGACAGAAAAGCAATTCCCAAGTCCTATCCTGTATGGGGTAAGATTAAGCACACAGGCTTTAGAGCAACTAACCTGTGTTCAAAACCTGGTTCTGCAGCTCACAAACAAAGCAACCCTAAGTAGGTTCCTCATCTTCTCTGTGCCTCAAGTTCTTATCTATAAAATGGGTATAATAGTAGTTCTTACTTTACAGAATTATGGTGAGAATTAACTGACATAATGCATGTTAAGTACTTAGAAGAGTACCGGGCACATAGTCAGTGATCAGTAAGGGTTAGCTATTATGATGGACACAAAGGGGACGCTAGCACCTGTCCTGCCTACTTCTCAAGACAAACCAATTCTCTCAGAGGCTTGAGGGCTCAAGCTTCTGGGTCAGCACCCATCCATCCCCTAGGCTTCCCTTCTCACTCAAATACTGAAGTCAGACACTGTTGCTGGGTTCCCTAGTCAATTAGTGGGCATTTTCTTCTAGATACGGAAGAAACCATTATCTAGGCAGGCTTTGTTGAGGGACTGACCACCTAATTTTAACTCTTCATGTCTTCAAACATCCCTCCCCATCCCCACCCCCAACAGCCCTATGAGCCCCAGTCTGGTTTCTTTAAAGGACTCTGTAGTTGAGACAAAAGGAAATCAAAGCCTTTCACAGTCATGCAGCTCCAAGCAACTTCTGGTAGCCTGCATCTCTTATCTGTAATCCAGAAATCAGCCCACATCTTCTCCAGTTCTCCAGTCCATAGAAGATCAATTCCCTCTTCACAGCAGTCCTCAGCACAGTGGACATCTGCAATACTGTGATTTATAAGAGATATATATATATATATTTTTTTTTTTTTCATTCTCCGGATGACCAAAATACAGTCTCATATATATTTGGTTTTCACCCACTGTTCTTGGCTCACACTTCCTAAAACCCTTGGATGTTCCTGAACAATAGAGCTATGGGAGCATCTTTTGTGATATCTGGTCTCTGTCCTCAGTTCCTGAAAATGCTTCAGAGCCATGAAAGTGAACCAGGTGTCTTGTTATTCATAATAAGCTCCTTTTCACCACAGCCGCGTTTGTTGAGGAAGGTGGCTTTTGCAAAGCATGTAAGGATGGGGACTGTTGCCAGGGAAAAAAAACTTTCAGTCCCACCCCCTGATTTCTGGGAAAGGGAGGGGGGCTAGAGTTTGAATCAATCCCCAGTGGTCAATGAATTAATCAACCATGGCTATGTAAGGAAGCCTCCATAAAAATCCCAAAGGAGGGTGTTCAGAGAGCTTCCAGGTTGGGAAATACAATAGTTCTATGTGCCACTGTGCCAGGGCCCCAAGCTCTATGAACATAGAAGCCCCTTTGTTCTAGATCTTGCCATATGTTTCTGTTCGTGGGGATGTTGATTGTATCCCTTAATAACTTTTGTAATAAAGTGGTAATCTAGTGAGTGAATGGGTTTCCCTGAGTTCTGTGAGCCATTCTAGTAAATTAATTCAACCCAAAGAGGAGGTCATGGGAACCTCTAATTTATGGCCAGTTGGTCAGAAGTGCAGGTAACAACCTATACTCACAATTGGTATCCTGCTGGAAGGGGACCATTGGAGCCTCCAATTTGCAGCAGGGCAGTCAGAAGCACAGGTGACAACCTGGGCATGTGATGGTGTCAGAAGTGGAGGGTGGTCTTGTGGGACTGAGCTTTTTACCTGTGGAATGTGATGCTATCTTCAGGTAGATAGTGTCAGAATTGAGTTGAATTCTTGGATACCTTATTGGTGTCTGAGAATTGCTTATTGGTGTCCCTACCCCAGCCTCAACACACACATCAGAATTGGGTCCAGGAACCCAAAAGAACATCTCAGACCTGGGAATAGAATCTGTAGTCCTCAACAAACCCACCCCTCTTTCTTTCAGGCTGTCCTGGGCCAAATGCCAGGAACCACATTCAACTGGTCTGAACCAGAGATACGAGCTTCTACCAACTCTCCTAGTGGGAGCTGCCTTTGTGGGTGAGGGCCGGTTGCCGCCAAGATTCCATTCACTCCCACATATCACAGTCTAAACCCCACATAGCTAAGCAGAATCCTCTGTACCTTTCTTCCAGGAGCATGAAGTCAGGGACTCAGCTTTTATTATTTCCTTGAAGGAGAGGACAGGAAGTGCATTCAGTCATCTATCTGTTGTTCATCAAGCACCTGCTCTGTGCTCCTGGCCCGGGTACTGAGGAGACCCAGCCTGGTGTGGCCAGCTAACATTAGGGTTGTGAGCTCTACATAGAGGTAAGTGCTGGCTTCTATTTGACTCCTCTGCCCTATTATTTCAGAATGCTGTCAAGCTCCTTGGATCCCTAAACCTTGCATCAGAATATTAGACACCAGTGGTCCGTTGGGCAGAGATGAAGTGGTAGAGCACAATCTAGAATCCAGCACAGGGCCCGGCTCAGGGATGTTGGTTGAGTGGAATCAAAGGTGATGCCTTGCTCTCATCAGTTTTGATGATGGAGCCCAGACCTCACCAATTCAGCTAGGTGGAAGGGGGAGGAGAGAGCAGTGCATGGCATGAGCCCAACTCCTTGGAGGCAGACAAGTAAAGAGAGGGGCCCGTAGTACCGTCATGTTCTCCCTGCTCTGAGCCCAAATGCCAGGCCTGCCCCTCACCTTACAGGCCTAAGGAAGAGCACAAATGAAGATCCACTCACTACAGAGCTAAATTTGTATCAAGTCTAAGTTACGTGTGAATGGTCTAGCCTTGTATCATGATAAGCCTACCTTCATAATAACCTGGAAGGCCACATTTAAGTTTAAACTTCTAGCTCTCCTTGAAGCTCTGTGTTAGAATGTTCCACAGTGTCGGTCCCCAGCCAACAGTCTGCCTTCACTTCCCCCTGGCAGCCCCACCTCCCATGGCAAGGGGCTTTGTGGGTATAAAACACTCCAGTTTGCATATCCAAAGTCTATCCACTCAGCTCTCTGACAGTGGGCCTAGGAGTGTGCACACCCATAGCACAGTCTGTTCAGACACAGAGAAGAGAGAATGGGAAGTGGGCTTTGCAGGGAATTCTAAGGTCTTGGAAGGAGAAAGGACACGTCCTCTTGACCTAGCCTTCTCTGGTGAGGATCCTGGCTGGAGGGTCATGGCAGGGCTTTCTGCAGTGAAAGGTCAGGGCACTGACCCTCACCCTCTTGCAATGGGGTTTTCCAGGCTACAAGCTCTGATAGCAGAGACAGCTCCCTGGTACCTCCCTGGCTTCTGTTAGCCATACTCCCCTCTGCCCCTGGTAAAGGATCAACAAGCAGGCCCATACAAAAGAAAAATACTGTTTATTCCACACAACTACATCAAGTGCTTCTTCCCCATTCTCCCCTTCCCACCCCTCACTCCAGCCCTCAGCAGGCTTTGCTCCTTGTCAGGGGACAGTCAGAACCTCAGTGTCAGAGCCTGGCCTATGAGGCAGAAAGATAATCTAGGCATAGGAGGGTGAGCGGGTCCAAGGACACAAAAAATGTCAGGGTCTCTCTCATTCCAAATTCAAGTGTGTTCCTCAATCCACCTGGCCAGATTCTTTCCTGGGCCCCCACTAGATACAATGCCATGGAGAGTGCAGGGTCAAAGCCCCCAGCTGATTCACTGGGCCATATAAAAAGTTCCAGTCTTTCTTTCATTTAAAACAAAACCAAACAAACAATACCACACGCAGATATTTAAATAATTTCTGCCCTCTCTCCTGTGTAAGCTCTGGCTTCTGTCCAGAAAGGTGCTTTCAAAACAAACGTTATATAAATTCCCTTCATTGCGTGGTGCTACCAGAACAAAGCAGAAGACCCACCTCAGGTACAGATAACTGCTCCCCAAGGACTTGACAGTGGGAGAGCAGGAGCAGAGACAGGGAGCCTGTGAGCTCTGCCTTGGGCCATTTCAGGGATACTCGGTGCCCCCCCCCCGCCCCCGCCTGGAGAATTCATCCTGCAAAAATTCTGTCCCTTGGAAAGACTGATCCATCCTTCCTGGAGAGGAGAAAATGGTTTCATTCTAGCCCAGGCTCAGGAAGACAGATTTAGAAAAGGGAGGAGCTGAGAAAGCATGGCCAGGCCTAATTTAGACCAGAACTTCATTATCTTTTTCCTTTCCCAGACCAGGACAGATGGGATCCTCCTGAATCTCCCTGGCCACCCCCACCCCCGGATTATATGCTACTCCCTGGGCTCCAGCTGTGACCCACTTGTCTCTCCCAAAAAAGAAAGCATATCTGAATGCAAGTGTTTGAGGGCGAAAACCTGGCTCTCTCTAATTCATTGAAGGGTAAGCCACTGAATCCTTTACTGACCCTGATATTTAACTCTTCTTACTGCAAACTTGTTAGGCATGCCTCTCACAGGTGAGGTCCTCATCTCATGCAGATGGGCTAGATAACCTTAAACTTGAGCCTGCCCCTTGGGAGACATATTCTCTCCTGGGAGGCTGGGGCAGGCAAGGCGCCTGCCTGCTTTCTCATTCTTACCACACTCGGAAGGTTTGGTTGGTCTGAATGCAGTTTCAAAGCTGTTTCCTTCCAACATGGATTACAAATGAGAAGGTTCCGCTTTAGTGCAATTTCCCCCCAAAAGGAATCAGGGAGAGTGGGAAAGGAGATCCCATGTTCTGGCCCCAGGGTTGTGGGAACCTTCTGACCTTGAAGGCAAGGCAGACACTGAGCCTGACCTTCTGAGCAGCTCATCACACTTTTCGGAATTGTGCCTCTTGGGTCCTTTTGGGGAGACAGTGTGCCTACAGGCAAAGAGTGGGAGGTGAGGCTGCGGTTCCACGGTTCCACGGGACAAGCGGCTGTACCTGCCACACTTACACACAGGAGCAAAGGGGAAGACAGCGAGGAGAGAGAATGCCATCAAGAACAAGAGCTAAGGGCCAAGGATCCTTTGGGGGCAGCTGCAGCCCTGCCCCAAGGATGGAGAGTGTCTGGTTCCCAACCAGAATTCACCCTTGGAAAACCACATTAGCAAAGTGCTTCTTTAAGTGACACCACTTAAGGGAGGGGTCCCCTGGCGTGACTGGCTGGAGCCTGGAGCTCTCCAGCGGGCCCCTCTGCCCTCTCCATGCTGTGAGATACGTGGAGGAGCTGAGGGAGGCAGTGAACACACATGCACACAGTGGAGCCTCATGACCCAGGACAAGCACAGCTGCACGCGGCAGAATGACAGGTGCTGTCACGGCAGTGGCTGCAGCCAGGGGCCAAGGAAAAAGTACAAAGTGCTGGAACACAGGGCTGGGGGCTGAGCCCTAAGGGATCTGAAAGACATTCAGCTTGCTGGTGTTCTTGAGTGTCTGGCGCCGATTGCAGAACCAGACCCGCACCACCTCCCGGTCATAGTTGAGCTCCTTAGCGATCTCAGTGATCTCCTGGCCCGTGGGCAGCGGGTTCTTCTCGAAATAGGCATTCAGAGCCTCTATGGCCTGGGGGGTGAAGGAGGTGCGGCGTTTGCGTTTCTTGGAGGGCTCACCTCCCACAAACTCCATCAGGTTCTGCTGTCCTTCCTGGTTCCGGAGTTCGGCTTCATTCAGCCACTTCTCCAGCACTGGCTTCAGCTTCTGGGCACTCTTGGGTGTGATGTCCAGCTTCTCAAACCTGTGGGTGACCCGAACCCACGGAAGGGATGGTAAGAACTCTCTACACCTGGGTGTGAGTACTCTCCACACCTGGGTGTGAGTACTCTCCACGAGGGGCTGCTCCCCTCAGGGCTGGTGACACAGGACTAAATGTTCCCCTCAGCGTCCCCACCGTGACCACCCTGGCCCAGCCAAGCCCGGCCTCCTCAGATTGTCCTGGGTCCCAGGTCACACCAGGGAGACCATTCCCATGGCCTCAGTTCAGTGCTGCAACTGCCCTTTGAACGACTCTTCCAGAACGTTCACACCCAAGGGAGTGAGGTCCTCTGAAGAGCTGTCTAGAGAGGCCTTCAGAGATGGCATCTGGATGTCATGAGTGCCACCTCTCCAGTCAGCCTCCCAGCAGCTTCCCGAGGTCAGACGACTCTTTCTGACCAAGCCCAGATGTGACTACATAACTGCCAACATGGTGCCCGCTCTAACGGTCACTCTCATCTAATCAAGGAGTCGGCAGGCACCTTTTCGCCATCCCTGAGCCATGTGCTCATTCTTGTTTGAAACCCCCTGCCCTGCTTTGATGCTGAGACCAGTTCTGCACACAGAAAAGTCAGCTCCATCCCCTTACAGTCATGCCTTGGAGGAGGGGCAGATGGGAGCATAAGGGGGGTGGGGGGTGGGGGGACGTGGTTGAGAGCTAAGTCAGTACCGAAGCCCCACTTTTGTGACTAACTTCATAAGCTGTACCTCTTTCCCTGTAGGGTTCCTGAATGAATTAGGGTCCTGGGTTCCCCCAAACAAAAGACCACATAAATGCTCAGGATTGGAGGATAAACTACGGAGGGCCCTCAGGCAGACT
This sequence comes from Mustela nivalis, assembly GCF_964662115.1. Lineage (NCBI taxonomy): Eukaryota > Metazoa > Chordata > Mammalia > Carnivora > Mustelidae > Mustela > Mustela nivalis. The sequence goes on from NC_139026.1 coordinate 88,934,504, forward strand.
GGATCAGTCCTTGGCTACTCTAGGTGCTCATGTTGACCCCTAGAACAGCCTTCCTGGTCTGGAAGGAGGCAGAACCAAGGGAGAATATGGAAAGGAGCCATGCACCTGGGTCCCACTGAGTGCCTAGCAACATCAGGTGCCTGAGCAGGACGTACTCACCGGCAGATAGCTGACTGGCTGTAGGCCGGGCCTTCTGTGGCAGTCAGAGCCTGACCCACCTGAGTCTGTGTGAGGCCCAGGGACAGCCGTCGGATCTTAAAATTCTTGGCAAACTCCCGGATCTCTTCCAAGTTGATTCCGTCCTCATCCAGACTTGGGGTATGTGGCTCTAGGCCAGAGGAAGGGATTGGGGTGAGTGTGTAAGACAGATGATATCACTGCTTATCTAGCTTATTGGCCTTGACTGCTAAAGTAGCGACAGATGAGAACATTTGACACAAGGGCCATGTATCCTTATTACCCTCATCACCCCTTCAGGTTCTTCTAGCCCTAATGGCCGACCCACCCCCATTCTCCCTACTGCTAGCCCCAAGCACACCTTAGCTATCCACATTCCTCAGATACTGGGTGACAGACCAAAGGAGAGACAGCCAATGGGTTGGGTTCTCAAAGAAGCAGCTTCCACTATCATCATGCCTAGAATCCAGCTCAGCAGGAATGAAACTAAGAAAGCCAATCCCTGGTGTTGGGCCTTTGCCTTCCCCCTTTGGATTCTAGAAAGTTTATTAAGGAGAGCGGCATTTAGAGGTGCTGGGGTAGGTGAGTAAATGCCTCCTCTCCTCTTCTCCACAACCCTCCCCAGGAGCCACTTACTGGATACCAACTGGCTGACAGTAGGGGTCTCAGAGCAGGTGATTGGAATGGGAGCAGAGGCAGATGGCTTGGCCGCTGGGGCTGGGCTGGTGATGACCACCGCAGGCTGGGGCATGGCCGGCGTGGGCTGGATGGGCTGTACCTATGAGAAGAGAGCCAGTGAGTTCCTACTGCTCACCTGCCTGTCTCGGGCGGGTTGCAGTCCCTGAAAGGACCAGAGGCAGGGCAAAATAAGCACGAAATCCTCACTCACCCACACACTCCTACCTATGTGCCATCACAAAGCAAGACTAGAAACTACTTATTAGAACCCACCCCACAATCATGACCAAATTGGAGGCTCACAGGCACCTGTGACACCGGCAGGTCAGAGGCTCAGAAATATTCAGTACCCTTGGTCAAAACCCCCACAAGTTTCCCCCCTTGAGATAACTGCTCTCAAATCTTTTCCCTCAGAGCAGAAACCAAAACGTGATTCTAGGGCCTCCCCCCAATGTCCATTAATAGGGAACTGGCAAGTGATTCCTGGGACTCCCCTATAGAGAGATTTTGCGCAGCTTCTAAAAAGAGTACAGGGATGTCTGGGTGGCTCAGTTGGTTAATTGTCTGCCTTTGGTTCAGGTCCTGATCCCAGGGTCTTGGGATCGAGTCCCACATCGGGCTCCTTGCTCAGCAGGGAACCTGCTTCTCCGTCTGCCTGCTCCTCCCACTGTTCATGCTCTCTCTCTCTCTCATAAATAAATAAATAAATCTTAAAAAAAAAAAAAAGAGTACAGTAAATCTTTTAAATACTGGCATGCAAAGAGCTCTGGCTCACAGTGCTAAGTGGAAAAAAAAGTAAAGTGAAAACAGTTTTTAGAGAATAATTCCTATTAAAAATACATATGAGTTTCCAGGGAAAAAAATCTGAGGCCTAAAAATCAAGTTGTCAACAGAAGTCATCTCTGGAGGTGGAACTTGAAAGGATTTTTACTTTTTCCATTACACTTAATATTGGAATTTTTATAAAACTCATGTATCATATTTATCATCAAGAAAAACTAATTAGTATTTTTTGCATGATTTTTTTGAGTAAACTCTACTTCCAACATGGGGCTAGAACTCATGACCTCAAGATCAAGAGTCACATACTCTACTGACTGAGCCAGCCAGGCGCCCCAGTATGATTTTTTCTTAAAAAAACAAAACAAAAAACAAAACAAAACAAAAAACAACTTCCTGAAAAGTGCAAATTTCTCTAGGATGAGGCCTATTCCTGGATTCCCTCTAGCTTTTAAGTCCATTCCCTCTTTATCCCCAGAATCTTCTTAGCCTTTGGTCAGGGCTCCTCATTTCTTGTTAGAACTGTTTCGGCTGCCTCCTAACAGGTAACAAGGACTCAAGTCTCACCATGGTTCAGTTCCTAGCTCCACCTGGACAAGAGCTAATTTTTTTTTTTTTTTTTTAAAGTAGGCTCCATGTCCAGTGTGGATCCCAACATGGGGCTTCAACTCACAACCCCGAGATCAAGACCTGAGCTGAAACCAAGAGTCAGATCCTTAATTGACTGGGCCACCCAGGCACGCCCCCCTCCCCCTGCCACCTGGACAATTTCTGTTTAATACGCATCTAGCTGCTTCCCTACTAAAAACCCTTCCTACATAATAACAGTGATGAAATAAAAGCACCATTTTCCCAGTGCTTCCTCTGTACCAGAGTGTTAACTGCCTCATGTGTAATGTGCCCGTTAACATTCATAACCTTCTGAATTGGCACTCTGAGAATCTCCATACTACAGAGGAGGCTAAGGGGTTATTCACAAAGTTTGGAAGCAGCACACCGCATTTGAGAGTCATGGCCTCGACATCGCCTGAGAACTTGCCAGAAATGCAAACTCTTGGGCTCCACTCCAGCCTTGCTGAATAAGAACTTCAGGGGTGGGGGAACATGTGTGCATGTGCTGGGAATCTGCATTCCAACAAGCCCTCCGGGTGGTTCTGACACCCACTCCCGTTTGAGAACCCCTGCTCTGTCTGGCACGTTATCATTCCTGCAATTATGTAAAGGTAGTCCCACTTATCATCCCTTTGGGTTAGGTCACCGTCCCTTCTCTAGGGAGCCTTGTTGAACTCCCCAGTCTGTCAGGCGCTCCCTTCTCCAGCTCCCCACAGCACCTTATCAAGTCCCTATCATAATCCTAGTCCCGCTGGCTTGCAGCCATCTCCAGCGCTGGGCTATCTAAGTAAGGCTAGGAAGTCCATCTTACTCATCTCTAGATCGTCAGCACCTGGAATACAGTAAGCACTCAAACACTGCTCCTGGAACGAACAAATAAAGGAATCATCAAAGCCACAGGGCAGAGTGAAGGGGTGAAGTGGGAGGAGGTGCAGAATCACTCTCTGGGCCTCTTCTGGTGGTCTGTTCATCCTGGAGCTAATCAAGGCCTAATCAAGGCTCCGTCTACTCTGACCACCTCCTTGGCCTTCTCAGCACGCCGCCACTGGCCTCTGAGGGCACAAAGATGCATCTTGGGTGTGTGTGGGGAGAGCTAGGGGGTGCTCCTTCCCTGGACAGACTATGGGCAGACTCGCTTGTGCCTTCTACCCTGGGATTTCCCCTCACTTTGGAGAGGTGCCCTGTTTCCTAGGGACCTCAGAAGACTACCTTGTCCTGCCCCACATTCTCAAGGGAGGCAGCCCACGCCAGATAACCTTGCCTGCCGCCCACCCCCCCAACCCCTGCCCTCACCCCAACCCAGCCCTTGTACCTCACTCTTAGCGGGGGACTCAGGCGTGCTTGCCTTCCGGACAGCCACAGGCGGAGGCAGGGGGCTGCTGGCCAGGGTTGCAATCACCTGGCCCTGGGCATTCAACAACAGCTGGGGGGTCACAGCCTGGACCTGCAGGCTCGGGGCTGGAGCTGGGGCTGCCACACTAGCCGAGTTCACTACCCACGGCAAGGCTCCAATAACCTGGGAGAAGACAACGCAGGGACCCCGGGGGGGTGAGGCCAGTGCCCAGTCCCGCCCCCAACCCAAAACCCCACACTGGCAGGCAAAGGGACTTAAACAAATCATTTCACCCTTCTGGACCTCAGTTTCCTCATCAGTAAAGAGGGTTCATCCTCTAGGAGCTGTCACCTTTATTCCACCTCCAGAGCTATGGTGGGGCAGGAAGAGGTCCACCCATGAATCATAGCCCTGGTTGCAAATCCCTGCCCCGCCACATTTTCTCGGGTGGCTTCATTTCTCTGTACCTCAGCCTTCTCCCCTGTGAAAGGGGAATGAGAATCTACACCTGGTAGGCCTATACTCAAAGTGAGGTGACGTCATGTATGAGAAGGCACCTGACACAAAGAGGGGCCACAAAGTGGGAGATCCACAAAAGAAAGCCCCCCGACTAGAGGGAGTCCCTAGAGAGCAGGGGAGTGGCTACACCCCTGCCTGAGCTCAGCATCAGTAGGTGGCTGCCACATGAGGGACAGGACACCTTGCTCAAGTTTCTCTAACCCTTAGCATGTGTCATCTTCCCCCCTGCCCCAACCCCGGCTTCTCCTCAGCCCCCAACCCTCAGCCCTGCCTTTGACCACTTGCCTGTCCCTGAGCGTTGGTGAGGATCTGACTGCTGATCCCCGGCATGCTGGGGATGGCGTTGGCAATGACCGGAGTGGTAGTGAGGGAGCCTAGGATCTGGGTCTGTCCCCCGAGGGAAGCAGCACTGATCTGTGGGGGGAGAAAGAGCCTTGCTCAGAGGCCAAGGAGCAAGAAAGAGCCCAAGGCAGAGAGGAGAAGGCTGAGGGCTGGGGGGTCGGGGCGATACAGGTGCTGAGCAGATGTGAATGTGGGCTGTAGGCCCAGGTCCACCAGCTGAAGAGCATCCAGGGCCCGGGGCTGTCGGGGGCTGGTGGGGAGGGGTGGGGCTGCTACCAGGGAAGGGTAACTCTGGCTAATCTCTCAGGCCGGGCCTGGGAGGACAGAAAGTCCAGACGGGAGGGACCGATGTGATTCTGGTCACATCTAACAGCTCCCCTGCCAAGCCAGGAGCCACACTGGACAGACACTGGTGGGGCCGGAAGCCTCCAGCTCCACATTAGCCAGAGCTCACAAGCGTGCTACCCTAAACACCATCCCACCCTCCAAGGCCGATCCAGTGGTTCAGGTTCTGGAGAATTGGCCCAGCCCTCTTGGTGGAGGCTGTCTGCTGTTGTCTGGGACGGACGGGCTGGCAGATGCAAGGAGAAGGCCTCCGAGGGAGCCATCTCTGCCGATGTGTTGGAAAAGAGCCGTATTCAGGGGGCTGGTCCTCCACCTCCTTCCTCCCCTGTGGGAAGGGCCAGTTCCACCCTTGGCCCAAGATTCGGTCCATCCCTGGTCAGCCCTGGGTGAGGGCAGCGGCTTACAATTCCTGGGCTTAGCGCGAAGCCTGCAGGCTGGACGGTGATCTGTGGGGGGTTGTCCACCGGCTTGGGTGTGGGAGCCGTCGTGGTGGCAGCAGGGGGCTGCGGGAGAATGGCAGGTGTGGTCTGCAGCAGCGGTGGGGTCTGGAACAGCGTCTGGGGCGGGGCTGCTGGCCGGGGCTGGGTGGGCGAAGAGGCCTGTGCTGGTGCTTGCGGTGGGACAGCTTGGACAGGTGTCGGGAGCGCGGCATTCAGCACGGCAGCTGCTACGGAGCAAGGCAGAGACAGGGGTGCTCAAACGCCCAGCCGCAGCCCCAGAGCGGCTCCAATCCCAGGGGATCTGGCGCAAGGATGATAGGGGGTTGGGACAGCGGGGCAGAGGGGACAGGCAGCTGCGATTCCCTTGATCCTTGCACAGGACAACATCTCTCATCCCCCCTCCCTTGGGCCTGGAGGTGTTGGAGGTTCAAAACCAGAAGATGAATCTTCTTGCGGTCCTTCTCCTGAGGCTGGTCATGGGGTGAATTCTGGCGTGGGGGGAGAGGGGCAGTCTCAGTTGGCTGAAGTAAGAGAGGCCTGCTGGGCCAGCACGGTGTCACGGCCTCGAGTCCCGAGGTGGTGCTGCAGCTCTGTGGCTGGGTGCCTGGGACACCGGATCCAGACTCCAGGGCTGGGGCCCCGGTGGGCCGCGGGTTCTGAGTCCAACATGGCCAGCGCGCGTGCAGGGAGAGTAGTATAGGGTGGTGGGGGGGCCTGGTGCAGTCCTGGGGAGAGTGGCCGTTACCTTGCAGACCGGCTAAAGGTGGCTTGAAAATTCCCCCCGTGGGAGAAGCAGCTGTCAGTCCTGGGAGGGCGGCCACGGTTGCTGTAGGAATTGTCCACACGGCCAGCCCCTGCTGACCAGCCACTTGACCTGCAATACTGATGGGGATAAGAAGAGGTTGAGTAACTGCCCCTGCTGGAACCATAACTCCTGTCAGAACTGTGGCTAAGTTTTCCTGAGTCAAGACCTGCAAAAGCAAACAAGATTTCAAAAAGAAAAGAAAAAATAAAAAATCAACATTGACAGCGCAAACGCCGGGTCTCTAGGACCCGGTTGAGCACAAACAACGCATTCTGAGGGCATGGGGGGTGGGGGGGAAAGCCACATGAGGGTGGGGAAGAGACAAGCCCTAGCCAGAGGCCCAACCCTGAGGGGCTGCCTGGACCTGACCAGCCTGCCTTCAGAGAAGCTGCCCACCCCCCTTGGAGACAGGGCCTGGCCCTGTTCATAGCATAACCAAAGGGGCCCAGGCATGGCCTGTCGCCTCCTAGGCCTTTCCTGGGCCCTTAGCCACAGGACCTGGGCTTTGTGGCCAGGAAGCAGGGGGTAGTGGAACCAAGTGGTCAAGGGCCTACTGAGGCCTCTGGGAAGCTCTGATGGAAGATACCCCTGCCAGGTGCCCAGCGGATCTGTGCCTGAAGCAGAAGGCCACACGGAGCTCAGCACGGCTCAGGGATCCAGGAGGTAGCTTTTCACAGTGCTGGGGCTGCCCCCTGGCTCTAAAAGAGGACTCTGAATGACCTATTAACTCTTCCAGGCATCCACTGGAGGGGCTAACAAGGGCACCCGCTCATTTAGTCATGAGATTAAACAGAGATACCTGGGGTACCAAAGAGTCAATGTTATCCCTACCTACAGTCCTTGCTGGGCTGAGGGATAAGACTTGGCAAACACACATCTGATCTTCCCAGAAGGCCTGATCTGGGGTAGGGGACAGGTCAGGGGTACCTCAAAGGGGAAGCCCTCCTCTAAGCCACAGCCCCTTGCCTGTTCTACCCGTGAAATTCCCAGATCCCGTGGCCACCCCACGTTGGCTGTCCCATGCTTCGCTCCTGCCCAGGGCCCGCTGCTCAGCTCCCTGGGTGGCCCTTACCTGGGGGGCAGCTTGTACAGCGAGGGGCGCCAGCGTCTGGGATGCCTGAGGCTGGCTCGGGGCTTGGCTGAAGGTGGCAACTGCAGGGGCAGGGCTCGGAGGGATCCCTGGGAGAGACTTCACTTCACGTGGCATGGAGAGAAAGGACAAGGAGTGAGCCTGGTACATGCACAGGGGTCACCGGCGTAGAGTGTCTGGTTGCACCCTGAGGTGGCAACTCTTAGCCTCACACTGTACTTCTGCATAACCCCAGGTCAATCGCTGGCCTTCCCTGGCCCGGGAGGAACCACTTCCCCCAGTGCTGCCAGTCTCGAGAACAGGAGGCCGGAGTGCCCTGTACCCGACCTGCAAGGTAGGTCACCCTCTTCCCACCTCTAGTCGAAGTAAACGCAGGCCTGTGCACAGCTGGCTCTCAGTTTCTATTTCCCGGTTCCTTAGGACAAGGTGACCTATCACATCATCAGTAGAAGGGCCTGCAGTGAACGCTGGCAGGGAGGGAGGGACCTAGAACAGATGGGAGCAACTCTCCTTGGCTCATCCGGCAATGGAATCACCGTTCACAACACCTGTGGACTACTTTTTGGAAGCAGCTGCTGGCCTGGGGGAAGACTACCAGGATTCCTGTAAGGGCAAGTCCTTGAAGTGACAGGCCCCGAAAACTGGACTCCGGAACCCAGAGGCGCTCCAGGCTGGGCAATGTTTCTCTGCCGGGGCCTGAGGTCTGACGTCCAGAAGAGAAGCTTCACTGAGCTTGAACTGGAGCTTTTCGCCCACATTAAAGCCCCTCCTGCTCCCTTGACATAGGTATTGGGGACCCCCACCAGGAAACCTCTTCAAAGCCACAGAACAATGAGGAAGGGGCTTATTATTTAATACGTGGTGAGACTACAGATGGGGTGATGGAGCTTAGACCAGATTGGTGGCTTCTTAATACCGGATGGGCATAGACTTCTAGACCCTAATCAAGGCCTCTCAGATCAGAATGCCCGGGAGTGGAGGCAGTGAACTCTCTCTTCTTTCTTTTAAGCTCACTTGTGACATAGCATGGAATAGATAAACTTCCAACCCAGCATTCCCAGACCCTCTGTTAATCAGGAAAGGCAGCAACCTAACTCGGGACTGTGATGTCCACAGTATACAATGACAAAAAATCCAATTGTTTAAGGAAATAAGGAGACACACAGGCAACAACGAAAGCCTTCTAAAATTCAAACAGAAAATTAAATGGCAGGTTTATCTCACCCACGGAAGGGAAATACAGTTCTACCCACTGGAAAAAAATCAGAGAGCACAGGGATATTCTGAAACTATGAAAATTTAAAAAAGATGTTGCTTGACAAAATTTTATAAAATTAAAAAAAGGAAAGTGGAAAAATGGGAATGTGATTAACATGATGGTGAAAAGCTTACTATCTAAAGAAAGGAGATATTCATTTTATTAGGATTTATTTCCCAGGTAGGACCCAGGGTCCATTTAGGGCTGACTGCCTTTAGCTTAGGTCCTTTCCTGTGAGACTGCTTTTCAGAAAGACTGAACCAATTCACAGTACTGTCAATAATGTCCCCATTTCTCCACCATGCCCCCAATTTAGGTCTTATCACTATTTACTTTTTTGGCTTAACAGGTATGTGGTACCTTCTCGCCAATTACTTGAATTCTCATTGAGAGATTTTGTATTTTCCCATGGGATGACTTCCTCCTACACATACATTTGACTTCTCTTCAAAAGGAATCCCAGTGGACTATACCTCAAAGAAAAAAAATTATCAGAGTGCCTGGGTGGCTCAGTGGGTTAAGCCTCTGCCTTTGGCTCAGGTCATGATCCCAGGGTCCTGGGATCAAGCCCTACATCAGGCTCTCTGCTCAGCGGGAAGCCTGCTTTCCCCCTCTCTCTGCCTGCCTCTCTGCCTACTTGTGATCTCTCTCTGTCAAATAAATAAATAAAATCTAAAAAAAAAAAAAAAAATTCTCAAAGGACCAGAACAAAGGCACTCAATGTAGCACTGGTTATGAAACCCAAACAGTTTGTCAATCGCAAAGCAAAGCCCAGAATCAGGTGTGTGAATCTATGCTAGTAAAGGAAATGGGGGTGCCTGGGTGGCTCAGTTGGTTAAGCGACTGCTTTCAGCTCAGGTCATGATCCCGGAGTCCCAGGATCGAGTCCCGCATCGGGCTTCCTGCTCAGTTGGGGAGTCTTCTCCCTCTGACTCTCTCCCCTCTTATACTCTCTCTCTCTCAAATAAATAAAAAAAAAGTTTACTTAAAAAAAAAAAGGGAATAGGCCTATGAATAATATGGTGGTAAGTGTCCTATTACAGTCTACCCTTGGTGGTCACAACCGTAAAAATACATACCTGTGACAAGGACAGGATAGTAATTTAGAGTGATATAAATCACGCGATCTTTTTCATCCTGAAAAAGTTTCCCATTACTTAGTTTTGTTTGAAGAGGAAACTCTTCTTACTTACTATTGCGTATCTAGAAAGACTAGCAAGGCCACAGTTTAAGTTGGCAGCTTCTTGGGTGGTACTGTCAAAATGCCTTCCTTTCCTTCTAGATGATAACTAAAATTTCCCTTACAAAGAACAGGACTTTCATGAAAGGCCTAAATATACAAACCTCTGGAAGAAAACACGAGCTACCATAAACACTCATGCTAGGGTATAAATAGTTGATTTAGGATCCATTTCTGAGAGCAGGTTTGAACAAGGAACAGAATCAAGGCACCAGAAGAAAGGAGATATGGAAGACAGATTAAAGGGTAAAAACGGATGGGGAGCCTGGATGGCACCATCGGTTAAGTGTCCGACCCTTGATTTCAGCTCAGGTCACCATCTCAGGGTCCTGATATTGAGCCCCACATCAGGCTCCGGGTTGAGCATAACCCTGCTTGAGATTCTCTCTCTCCCTCTGCCCCTCCCCCACACTCCTCTTAAAAAAAAAAAAGAAAAAAGAAAGAAGAGTAAAAAGGGAAATCAGGACATTGTGGATAAACCTGGGATAAACCTCCCGAATTTTCTGAAAAAGGGTTCCACCCCCACCATGGGAAGGAATCAGAAGAGGGGGGCCAGGTGTAACATCCTTGTCTTGGCTGCCTGCTCTCCAGGGCACTGCCCCCATGGGACTAGGAAATGCCCACCCTGGCCTCAACATGGAGTAGAGCATTTCCAGGCTAGGGGAGAATGGTCATGTCTCTTGCCATTCCTTTATTCAAAAAGAGAAAAAATCCTAGGTTACTAGGGTCCCAAATGAATGTGGGTAGAGCAAGGGATGTGAGGCCTTGCAGGTTTCTTATTCAGGAGTTGCTCGAAATCCCTAAAGCCTGTCCTCATTTGTTCTCTTCTTGGCTCCTCCTCTTGGTCCACTCCTATCAGCCCAGAGATCTAGGGAAGGGGAGATAAGCAGCAGCTCAGGGAGATGTATCTTGGAGTTCTGGGGTCGGGGATGATGAGGGAAGTCCCAGGTCCCAGGTTTCCAGCAAAAGATGTCTCTTCCATAAGTTATCAGTGAGGAAAATCCAGGAAAGGATGCCCCATGGCCAGAGAGCCACACCTGGCACCATCCCAGTCTCTAGAACAGCCCTCCCTAGTCATGTCACAGCTACCCTGCAGGGTATTTAGGGGAGACTGTGCAGGGGGGATCATCTCTCTCCATTCCCAGTACCTCTCCATTCCCGGTACAAGAGAATCACACTCTTGCCCTAAAGTTGTTTTTCAGAGGGCAGCTCAGGGGCGCCTGAGGGCTCAGTCGGTTAAGTGTCTGCCTTTGGCTCCCAGGGTCCTGGAATCAAGTTTTGCACTGGGCTCCCTGCTCAGTGGGAGGCCTGCTTCTCCCTCTCCCACTCCCCCTGCTTGTGTTCCCTCTCTCTCTTTCTCTCTGTCAAATAAATAAATAAAATCTTAAAAAAAAAAAAAAAGAAGAAAGAAAGAAAGAAAGGAAGGAAGGAAGGAAGGAAGGAAGGAAGGAAGGAAGGAAGAAAGAAAGAAAGAAAGAAAGAAAGAAAGAAAGAAAGAAAGAAAAGAAGTAAGATCCCAGGTTTGACTCACAGCAGCCCAGCAGGAAGTAAGGAGCTAGGATTCTGTAACGTCCCACAGAACCCAACCCCTTAGTCCTGGGTAAGTAACATGCCCTCCTACCCGCAGCTGCTGGAACCTCCTGACAGGGCCTCCTGGAAGGGCTGTTAGGATCCTGAAGGTCTAGTACTTTCTGCATTGGGCTGGCTGAGACCTAGAGCCCTCCCTCTCTGAGGTGAATTCAATCCCCTCAACTGAGCCTTGCCTCTCTCTGCCCACCTCACCCTGGCCCATCCCTGTTCAGGTGTGGAAGTGATTGAAACCAGATCTAGAGCTCCAGGGAAAAGGAGGGCACCACAGCCCTAGCAGCTAAGCAGATGGATAGGGGTGGCCAGAGGCTGTCCAGAGGACAGGAAGACAAGACCCAAAGGCTGCCTAGGCCCAGGGATTCATGCTGGCTCTCCAAGGAGCCAGAGGAAGGGACTCAGGTAGAGCAGTGCCTGATGGGAGCGATGGCCTCGTACCCGTTGCCTCTGCAGAAGAGTCTGGGTTGTCTGGCCCGGCTTCACCAGCAGGTTCACTGGCTTCACCAGGGCCTCTGTTCTGGGAGCCCTCAGCAGCCACTCCCTCCAGCCCTTTGCCCTCCTCCTCGGCCGAGATCTGGGCATCCACTCCAACTTCCAGCACGCGGATGGTCTCGTGGCCTGACATCACGATGACCTGCAAACACAGCACAGGGACTTCACTGGCGCGAAGCGGGCGGAGCGGCTGGTCTAGTTCCCGGGGAGGAGAGCTCTGGGTTCGGTTAGGGGAGAGCGGAGAAGGTAGGCTCTCCAAGACTCGACCTCCTGCCTGAGGGCTGCGTGACACTGGGCCAATTCCACAGCCTGGAGCAGGCTGCAGCTCCCTGATTCCAGGAGAGGAGCTTCTGAAAGGACCTGGGAGCCTGGTGACAGGGGAAGGACTTGACATGGGCTGAAAAAAGCCTCATAGGACCAAAACACTTGGGGATATTTCTATGTGCCTCCCTTTAGGGACTCAGTTCAGGGAGTGGTAAGTGGCCTAACCCACAGCCTTGCAAGGGTGTCCTCTCAGCTGCTAGGATATTGGAGTGCACTGAGGAAGGCCCCTGACACAGCATCCACAGCTAAGCTGGGCCAAGAAGCAAATCCCTCTTCACTTCTGTTGAAACCATATAGAAGTTCCCTCAAAGATATAGGGGGTGGAAAATGAACGCTCCACATTGTCGAGAAACGTTTTAAGCTCATGATTCCTTTATTTCCCAAACCCCAGGGAGGAAAGGCCAAGATTTCCCTGTGCACTAACTTCCTGAAATGCGGGTCAGGAATCCTGGAGGTGGCAGCTTTGCAGGTCCAGTCGTGCCATCTGTGGGCGAGCTCCCACCTCGAAGGGAGCTTCCACACCCAGGGGTGCAGGCAGCACCCAGGGCCTCCTCAGAACCTCTGGTCATCTCCTGCTCAAACAGCCAGCACTCCTTGGCTCTTTACCTCCAGCACTGACTGGCTTTCAATCGGGCCATTCAAGAGTCAGGGACACTGTGTACTCAAAAGTTCTGTTGGGCCTGCCTTGCACTTGGCCTGTACCAGAAGGCATTCCTACCACACAGTCCTGAAGCCTGAAAACTGAATCCAGCCAGAGACTGCTGGAAAAAGTGACAATGTAACCCATCAAGGAAGGATGAGGGAAATACACTTCCAAAAGCAGTTCCCTCTCCTATGCAAACTCAACCTGTGAGGGACTTCAGTCTGATTATATTTTAAGAGATGTTAGTCTTTTTGTTTCTTTTTAAAAAATGATATAATAGGGCGCCTGGGTGGCTCAGTGGATTAAGCCGCTGCCTTCGGCTCAGGTCATGATCTCAGGGTCCTGGGATCGAGTCCCGCATCGGGCTCTCTGCTCAGCAGGGAGCCTGTTTCCCTCTCTCTCTCTCTGCCTGCCTCTCTGCCTACTTGTGATCTCTCTCTGTTAAATAAATAAATAAAATCTTTTAAAAATAAATAAATAAATAATTAAAAACGATATAATAAATATGTTCACTACAAAAAATTATAAGAAAAAATAGAGTAAATGACATGATGCCCAAATCTTTCCTTATGTAAATATACACATATTTGTATATATATATATTTTTAAATTTTTTAAAATTTTTTATTTTTTATAAACATATATTTTTATCCCCAGGGGTACAGGTCTGTGAATCACCAGGTTTACACACTTCACAGCACTCACCAAAGCACATACCCTCCCCAATGTCCATAATCCCACCCCCTTCTCCCAAACCCCCTCCCCCCAGCAACCCTCAGTTTGTTTTGTGAGATTAAGAGTCACTTATGGTTTGTCTATATATATTTTTAATTTTATTTATTTTTTAAAGTAAACTCTATTTTTATTTTTTTTAAGATTTTATTTATTTATTTGACAGACAGAGATCACAAGTAGGCTGAGAGGCAGGCAGAGAGAGAGGAGGAATCAGGCTCCCCGTTGAGCAGAGACCCCCTGATGCAGGGCTTGATCCCAGGACCCCAGGATCATGACCTGAGCCAAAGGCAGAGGCTTTAACCCACTGAGCCACCCAGGTGCCCCAAAAAGTAAACTCTAAAGAGTAAAGTGAACTCACAACCCCAAAATCAAGAGTCACATGCTCTACCAACCAAGCCAGCCAGGTGCCCCATACATATTTGTATATTTTAATTTCACTTTTTTGAAACAGCTTAGGGGCACCTGGGTGGCTCACTCAGGCGTCTGTCTTCGGCTCAGGTTATGATCCCAGGGTCCTTGGATAGAGTCCCACACCTGGGCTCCCTGCTCAGTGGGGAGCCTGCTTCTCCCTCTGCCCCTACTCCCCAGCTCACACCCCCTCTCCCTTTTTCTCTCTCTGCCTGAAAAAAATAAATAAAATCTTAAAAAAAAAAAAAAAATATATATATATATATATATATATATATATATAGTCACAGCTTAAAGGCCCCAACTCAGTCCCTGAGAAATCCTAGCTGGTAACTACATCTGGATGGGTTAAGTAACCAAGAATTTGGTAAGAAACAGGTACTGACGGGTTCTCTGGAGTCTTCCCCCTGGACACACGCTGGGGTCCATGACCCTCACTCCCCCCCTCTTCCTGCCCCAGCATATACCTGCTCATTGACAGTCAGAGATGACTCTGGCCCAGCTCCAGGATCCATGGTCACTTGTCAGGGTCGGGTGGGGGCCGGCCCACACCTAGCACATCTGTGGGATGACATGGGACAGGAAAAGCAAAGGCTGATGTGATGTAGTCATACAATTTCTGTATCACCTTGAAAAGTCAGGAGTAGAATGGTAAGAAGAGAGCGAACCTAAGTTCTCTCAGGTGTCTATAGAAGTAAACAGGATTCTAAGGACTTTAAAACTAAAGCGTCTCGCTTCCTACAGCATCCCAGGAGGATCTACACTCAGGAGGAGCCAGGGTGACCAGAAGAAAGAGAAGGGCAGGTATCTGTCTTTGGGAGTCCCCCAGTCTGCAGGGAGAGGGCAGACCCAGCAGAACCCAAGCTGATTTTGGCCCGGACACTGAGAACCTCAGACACAGGGAAGAAGCCCTCTGATTAGCCAGGGAAGTTTGAGCAGACTTTGAGCAAGTTTGAGCAGACTTCCTGGGAGAGATGGTGAAGACAGGGATATATTAAAACAGTAGTCCCCAACCTGAATATGCACAATCATCATCTAGAGCACTTACTAAAAATACAGACACCAGATTCCCCTGAAGCAAGCATCCCCAGAGAGTCTGATTCAGCAGGTGGATCCCACAAAATCAGCTCGCAAGTGATTCTGTGGCAGTGGCCTAAGGACACTACTGGCCTTTAACACCAGAGGCAGGACAACCTCCCAGATCTCGGAGCAGCGGCCAAAGGCAGGGAGAGGGAGTGGGAGGAACCCCTGTGAAGACCAGATTGGCTGGCTGGAGCCACAAACCGGTAGGGTCATTAAAAAATAAAGGTATAAAGGGGACAAACAGGTTTAGATACTTACATAGAAAAGTAGGCAATTAACACTGATGTTGAGAGCCTCTATTGCTAAGTGTTTATGTAACACTTATTCCTGCTCATTATTCATGCCAGCTGGGGGAAGGGGGCATTATTATGACCCAGGTGCAGATGAGGAAAGTAAATTCAGAGACATGTTCTAGATTCTAGATCTTTCCCTCCCTCTTTCAACCGTGGGTGGGTTGATCAGTCTTCCTTTTTTATGATTTTATTGATTGAGGTAAAATTCACCACTGTAACCATTTTAAAGTGTCAAACTAAGTAGAATATAATAGATTTACAATATTGTGCACCCATTACCACAATTTAGTTCCAGGATATTTTCATCATCCCCCAAAGGAAACCCCATTAGCTGTTACTTCCTTTCTCTGCCACCTCCAGCCTCTGGCAACCACGAATCTGCTTTTTTTCTTTATGGATTTGTTTAGTCTCCATATTTCATAAGTGGAATCATACAATAAATGGCCTTTATGTCTGCCTTCTTTCACTTAGCAAAATTTCCCCAAGGTTTATCCATGTTGTAGCATGTACCAAGACTTTAATCCTTTTTATAGCTATGAAATAGCCGATAATATTGGGGGCGGGGGTGTGTTCCTGGCACTGTCTGCACGGGCTCAGGGAGAGGCAAATAGAGATTTCATTTCCAAGATGGAAAGTTTATCAAGCTCAGAGGTGACTTTACCGAGTTCTCCCCTGGCCCAGGCCCTGACCCAGCACCTCCTGGCACAAGCCGTTCAAGACAAAAACCTATTAAGTGCAACACTTCATGAGTAAGGAAAACAAGATCTTCATTTAATCCCTATTACAGCATGGTAAAATGTCTTAAAGTAGAGAATGAAGTAAACCTATCAGACCTTTTCAAAGAAACCAGTATCTTCACCAGAAAAAAACTATTTGTAATTTTAAGAACATTTTTAGGGCGCCTGGGTGGCTCAGTTGGTTGGGCAACTGCCTCCGGCTCAGGTCATGATCCTGGAGTCCTGGGATTGAGTCCCATATCCGGCTCCCTGCTTGGCGGGGAGTCTGTTTCTCCCTCTGACCTGTCCCCTCTCATGCTCGCTCTCTCTCCCTCTCAAGCTCAAAAAAATAAAAAAATAAAACACATAGATCGCAAAGGTGAAGAAAGGACATATTCCATAAAACACGTTTCAGGATATGGATGCACGTGGATCTGTGCACTCGATCCTGGGTCACACGGTGATCTCCAAAACGGTTTTGTGAGTGAGGCTGTCCCAAACACGGATTAAATGAAGAACAAGCAAAATTGGATGAAGCAGGTTCAGGGAAAGGAAGACATTTTTCGGGGACAGAAACTAGCATAATGTACAGACCAAAGAAGGCCTTGTGTCAGTTATGGGGTCGCTCCAAAAGGAGTGTAGAAGCTGTAATCAGCTGTTGCTTTATGATGGGCAGCCGGCTGAAACTGGCAGCAAGACTCAGCCTTGCTAAGCTGCTAGCCCACTATGGGTTAGATGACCAATTGCTATACTCCAGCAGAAATGAAGGAAAAAACGGTGTTTAATTTATAATTTTCCCCTAGGATTTTTTTGAAAATGATAATGTAATTAAAAAATATTTATACACTTTTTGAAGATACTTATATATTTTATTTTTTTTAAAGACTTTATTTATTTATTTGACACAGAGAGAAGAGAGAGACCATAAGCAGGCAGGCAGAGAAAGCAGCAGGAAGCAGGCTCCCTGAGGAGCAGAGAGCCCTATGCGGGTCTTGATCCCATCCATTCCTGAGATCATAACCTGAGCAGAAGGCAGAGACTTAACCCACTGAGCCACCCTTGAAGATCCTTATGCATTTTAAAGGGAAGATATAAACCATTAGGGCTTAGAGAAAGTTATCCTGATGACCATCAGTGTAGGGCACTCTTAGAGAAACTAAATCATAAAATGAAAATTCAGTATTTTGAATAAACTTGCCAAAGAAAGCGTGACATTTAAAGAAATGTGAAAAAAAAGTTTAATCGTGATTAAATAATTTGGACAATTGTGGAAGTCAGTTTTAATACATTGTTCTGTTTATTATGGCAAAAAATTTTATTTTAAATTAAAAAAAAAAAAGGTCCAAACTGGTGAATGTCTAAACCTAAACTGGCCTAAAAATGCCTGCCTCTCTCCTAATTTGTGACCCTGATTTCCATTCATTTACCACATATTTCCATCTGGATGGTCTAATAGGCAATTAAACTCATGTCTTGAAAAAAAATCCACTGTATGGATACATTACATTTTGCTTATCCGTTTATCAGTCGATGGATGTTTCAGTTGTTTCTACCTTTTGGCTGCGTGAATAGGGCTTCAGTGAATTTTTCCGTACAAGTTTTTGTTTGAACGCTTGTTTTCAATTCTTTGGCATATATACCTAAGAGTGTAATTGCTGGCTTAGAGGTTTTAGGGTCCTCACTCTATGGCATAGGTTTTAGGGTCCTCACTCTATGGCAGAATGTTCCTTGGCCAAGAAGGCAAGGGGGACCACGAGGTTCCTTTTCTCCCTTTCCTTCCCTAACCATCTAGCTTAGGGATGAAAGGAAAGGCAAGAAATTCAAGACACTGGGGTGCCTGGGTGGCTCAGTGGGTTAAAGCCTCTGCCTTCGTCTCAGGTCATGATCCCAGGGTCCTGGGATGGAGCCCTGCATCGGGGGGTGGGGGGGCTCTGCTCAGCAGGGAGCCTGCTTCCCCCTCTTTCTGCCTGCCTCTCTGCCTACTTGTGATCTCTGTCTGTCAAATAAATAAATAAAATCTTAAAAAAAAAAAAAAGAAATTCAAGACACCTAGCAATTTGAAAAAGGAGTAAATAAGGCTCCCCTCTTCAGGCAGGACAAGGTGGGGCAGAAAGGGGAGAGGAATTTGCTGGAAGACCTAGTAGGCACCTTCCACCCTCACTGGGACTCTGGCCTCATCCCTGGGTGATGTCCTCCTCCAGATTTTGTACATGGGAATCTTCTGTGAGTTTTGCCAACTTGGCAACTTACCACCACTTTGGGATGGGAACTGGGATGAGCCAAAAAATTTGTAACATACAGAAGTCAGTTAGCAAGTCATCTGCAAATTCAAATAAAAGGCGGGGCGCCTGGGTGGCTCAGTGGGTTAGGCCGCTGCCTTCGGCTCAGGTCATGATCTCGGGGTCCTGGGATCGAGTCCCGCATCGGGCTCTCTGCTCAGCGGGGAGCCTGCTTCCTCCTCTCTCTCTCTGCCTGCCTCTCTGCCTACTTGTAATCTCTCTGTCAAATAAATGAATAAAATCTTAAAAAAAAAAATTCAAATAAAAGGCAGAGACAAAACAGAGCGGAAAGGTGTGCAAAGTAAATTTGGGTCCATTATAGCTTGATACACACATTTCACGGGGGAAGGATTTTTCAATTCCAAAGGCCTTCAGGTGCGAGGCACCGGTAGCCAGTCATTGTGGGGCAAGGGCCATCTGTTCAAGAGGGGCTTAAAGCGTGCTCCCAGTCTTGTGGCCACTGGTCCCTTGGGGCCAACCATGGCCACTCACAGGGAGTGATTAAGCAAGTGTCCACTTTGTGACTGTGTTATTAGGGGGATTTAAGCAGTACAGAGGCTCAGGTAATCCTAACATCCTTTCCACCCTCGAAATTCTATGACCTTATGTGGACCTGGTTCCTCAATATTTAGTCCTTTGTGTCAAGGGAAAAGGCAGTCCTGGCTCAGAGCCTCTGCCCACACACAGGCACACTCTGACCAACTGACCAGGCTTCTGCCCTCCAGAAAGGCATGCAGTACAGAGACAAATGCCTCCCTCATCTCAGACCCCAGAACTTACTCATCTCCCTTCGTCTTGGCTTTAGATGGCTCCTATCAGAGATACATGTGATGGAAACACCTCTCCAATCTGCAGACACTCAGCATTTTGACTCTGAAAGCTGTCCTGTGTGCTTCCTAGCTCAGTATCTGTGCAGACTTTCCCCTGCACCAGGTCCCAGGCCCCTGCCAGGAACTTTCCACATTTTTCAAGCCTAAGTCTGTGCTTGGCCTCACTGACAAGACAGCAGCCATCTTTAGTTTGTATTTTGACCAGTTCCCCAATGACTGGGGTGAACGGCCTCCTTTGAGCTCACGATGCCATGCCGTGTCCACAGCCTGAGAGCCAGTGAGAAGCGATGATCCTTGGTCTGTTTGAAGAGAAGGGGCTCCTGTGATCACTCCGGCAGTAGAACTCGACACCATACACAGCACAGCGGAGCTGCTCTGGGTAAAGCTGGGACCGGAGCCAGAGCCCACCTGGAGCCTCCTCCTGGGTCTTCTTTCTCCAGTGAGACGAGTGAAACACACCTGACTCAAACCGGGCAAAGCACCTCAGTTGGTTCCCAGAGAGTTCATTTATCCCTCGCTTTCCTGGACTAACATCTAAAAACACAGGTAACCTTGAGGGGAGAGTGAACTGTTGGTGCCGAGGCATTTGCCCACAATCCGAAAATCCAGAGGTCTGGGACCATCCAGGAGTTCCAGTGGAGGGGATGGAGTCAGGGGACCTCCTTTGGCAATTGCTTTGGACCTGCTTAGAGCAACGTTCCAAGGCACCCAGGAGGAGCATTAGGAAATCTCAAACAAGGGCACCTGGATGGCTCAGTCAGTTAGACTTCTGCCTTCGGCTCAGATCCTGATCCCAGCGTCCTGGGATCGAGCCCCACATTGGGCTCCCTGCTTAGCGGGGAGCCTGCCTGTCCCCCCGGTTGTGCTCTCTCCCTGTCAAATAAGTAAATAAAATCTTAAAAAAAAAAAAAAAAAGTAAATCTTGGGGTGCCTGGGTGGCTTAGTTGGTTAAGCAACTGCCTTTGGCTCAGGTCATGATCCTGGAGTTCCAGAATCAAGTCCCACATCGGGCTTCCTGCTCATCGGGGAGTCTGCTTCTCCCTCTGACCTCTCCCCTGCCATGCTCTCTCTCTCTCTCAAATAAATAAAATCTTAAAAAAAAAAAATCTCAAACACATCCAAAACCCCCTAGAGGAGCCTGAGATCCTATTAGGAAAAATCCTGAAATGTTTCATCCTTCATCTATTCAAATATTTCAGTGGCTATACGTGCTGGACATTGGGGATACAACGGGGGAGAAACCCTTTCCTGGCTTTGTTAAGAAGCCTTCAGTCTAACATGGAGTTAAGGAAACAGAGAGAACTGTGGTACAGTATGTTTCAGTGTCATGGTGGATAAACAAGGGCTAGAGGATCCACCGAAGGGATACCTGCTGCAGTCTGGGGTGGTCCCTTCTCCCTCGTTCCAGGGTGGCACGTGGTTCCAACATGAAATGTTATGTATGCAGAATCTTACGCCATGTGGAGGAAAATGGAAATTCTTGTGCGGGATGCTGACTTTTTCTTTTGAAGATTTTTTTTTTTTATTTTTTGACAGACAGAGATCACAGTAGACAGAGAGGCAGGCAGAGAGAGAGAGAGAGGGAAGCAGGTTCCCTGCTGAGCAGAGAGCCAGATGCGGGGCTCCATCCCAAGACCATGAGATCATGACCTGAGCCAAAGGCAGAGGCTTAACCCACTGAGCCACCCAGGTGGCCCAGGATGCCTACTTTTAACACAGACTCCTTTCTGTGGTTTTCATCCCTCCCTTAACACTTCATGTGGCTGAGGTTTTCAAGGTGTAAAATACCTTCTCACTCTACATTCGATTTTGCAGCACGCGTCTCCTCTTCATGAGGTCAGTGGACTCTAAAATATGGCTGATTAAGCTGAAATTAGTTTTACCTGTACTCAGCTGAAAGAAAGCCACACTTACTGTGGGAAATCACCTTTCAGAAATTTGACTTAATTCTCTCAGGGTTGTTTGTCCACATCGGCATCTCCAGCTCTAGGCTTCTTTTGTATTTAAACCATGTTTGCACTTACCTCTTGCAAAGCTGCCATTCAGAAAGGCCACAATGATGGGACAGCAGGATACTGGCAGAGATGGGGAACTAGGGCTGAGCTCACTGGTGCTGTCAAGGCTTTACCTCCTCCCTAGATGGGCTCACTGAGTCACACAAGGATCAAATTGGGACTGCATCTGGGAAGTTCAGCCTCAGATATCCAAATGCCTACTAATTGTTCATATCATCTCGTACTCAACATGTTCAAAACTGAACTCCTAATTTCTTTGTCTTTTTTTTTTAAGTAGGCTCCACGTGCAATGCGGAGCCCAACATGGGGCTTGAACTCACAACCTTGAGATCAAGACCTGGGTTGAGATCAAGAGTCAGACACTTAACTGACCGCACCACCCAGGCGCCCCCAAACCCATTCCACCTGCATGCAGCCTTCCCCATCTCGGCCTATGGGCAGCTTCATCTTCCCACAGATGCTCAGGCCAAAAACCTTGCCATCATCCTTGCCTTCTCGCTTATGGCTCACATTTGCTCCTTCACCAAATCCTACAGGCTCTCCCTTCCAGGATGCCCAGAATTCCCCCACTTAACACTGCCACGCCGGTCCACACAGCTTTCATACCTGGTGTGAAGGAACACCACCACATCCCTGCATACAACTATAATCAGCCCTTTTCTTAAATTGCCAGACTCCAAAGAGGCTTCCACCTCTAAGTCATTACTGCCTGATGGATTTTCTGCATGCCCTTCCATCCTTCTCTACTTCTGGTCCCAGGACACAGATTTCCCTGCTTACACGTGCTGAAGAAGAATAATTATTTACAGTTTATCGGGATCCCTGCCCTTTATACATAGTATTATAGCGAGCACCCTCTGGAGACAGAGACTGTAGGGTTCATCATCCCAGCTTTGGTATTTACCAGCTGCGGGCCTCAGGACAAATGCCTTAACTTTGGTGCCTCAGTTTCTTCATCTGAAAAAATGAGAGAAATAGCATCAACTTCATAGGGTTTGACTGAATAAATTAATGCATAAATTAATGCATGTCAAAGTTTAGATCGATGCCTGGCACACAGTAAGGGCTCAGAAAATGGGAGCTATTATCCTAATTTACATACATTATCTCATTTGAGTTTAGTGCAGCAATTAAGAAGCTAGATTCATCTCTCAGTTTTAAGATGTCTTCGGTGTGACACCTTGGACAAGGACCTAACCTCTCTATGCCTCAGTTACCATATTTGAAACGGGGCTAGTGTGACAGTAAATGGCATAAGCGTTCAACGTATCTTAACTATTATTATTCAATTCTGACACTGGCGCCCCCCACACCATAGTGCAAATCCATACTGAAACGGAACCAACTGTGTGACTTTCCACATGGGGGGAAGGTAACTTCTGTTTTCTCAGGGATAAATAATAAGAGAGCTTACCTCAGAATTATTGTATAAAACACTAGGAACAATTGGTTATTATTACTCCCATTTTTACAGATAGAAAGTTGAGGATTAAAGAGAGGTAAGGGTATGGGCTTTGGAGGGAAACCTAGACTCAGATCCCAGTTTGGCCATGAAATAGCTGTATGATCTCGGTGTGATCTTAGCCTCTACGAAGCTTAATTTCCTCATCTTTTTTTCTTTTTTAAATTTTATTTATTAATTTGGGAGAGAACAAAACAGAGAGTGTGCACACATTAGTGGGATCGGGTTGGAGGGCAGAAGGAGGGGGAGAAGCAGACTCTCCATGTAGCAAGGAGCCTGACCTGGGGCCCTGGGATCATAACCCGAGTCCAAGGTAGATGCTTAAACAACTGAGCCACTCAGGCACCCCTAATTTCCTCATCTTTAAAACAATGATTAAATGGGAAAATATGCGGTTGTTATAACGGTGATACGAGATTGTGTAAGTGAAATGCGTAGCATGGTGCTCTTATTATGATCCTAGTTTTATTGACAGTGAAATGGAAGGAGAGAAAGCTCAGGTGACTTGCCCAAGGGCACAGAAAAGTCAATGGCAGACTCAAAATTCAACACAGTGTTCACCTGTCCCAGACAGGTATCCTCCTAACAATAACAAATAACAATAACAATAAAGAACTTTCTCTCCGTAATGGTAAGGGGCCAATTTGGGTCCCCAAGGATCAGGACACATTGAAAATGAAAACTCTCAGTTCTCCAGACAACCCTCTCCACCTCCCCACCGCGCCCTCCATCCACAAGCAGAGATTAATAGCTTGGTAAACTGCTAACAGACCAGCTAGGCATTCAGATGGGCCAGAAAAAAGTGAAGGAGAAAAAGATAGGAAAGCAGTGAATAACTTTAATTCCCCCTTTCCAAACTCTCATGTATAATCGTAGACATATATAGGCTAACAGTAAACACTAGTTTAATAAAGACACATTTAGATTTAGTTTCTCCTCCTGTTCCCATGCCCTTGTGCCCAAACATGATTCATCCCAGGCAGGGTGAAGGGAGGAGGCAAATGAAATGTGAAAAATAAAGAGTAGGTATATTTCCCCACTAGACTATAAACTCCAAGGAGATCCACCCACTTATTAACATGCCCCAGTGCCTAGTATAATACCTGGTACATAACGGGTGTGTGTGTGTGTGTGTATGTGTGTGTGTGTGTGTCTATGAGCCAAAAATACAAACTAAGAAATCAGGTTATATCACTTGCCCTCCTCATACTTCCTACCTTCTCCCTTGAAACACAGACCCTATTTCAATTTTTTTTTGTTCCCATTCACAGTTCTAGGACTACTTAAAAATTGTTTCAAAGAGGGGTGCCGGGGTGGCTCAGTGGGTTAAAGCCTCTGCCTTCAGCTCAGGTCATGATCCCAGGGTCCTAGGATCGAGTCCTGCATTCGGCTCTCTGCTCAGGAGGGAGCCTGCTTCCTCCTCTCTCTGCTTCCTCTCTCTGTCTGCCTCTCTGCCTACTTGTGATGTCTGTCTGTCAAATAAATAAATAAAGGGACGCCTGGGTGGCTCAGTTGGTTAAGCAGCTGCCTTCAGCTCAGGTCATGATTCCAGCGTCCTGGGATTGAGTCCCACATCGGGCTCCTTGCGCGGCAGGGAGCCTGCTTCTCCCTCTGCCTCTGCCTGCCATTCTGTCTGCCTGTGCTCGCTCTCTCTCCCCCTCTCTCTCTCTGATAAATAAATAAAATCTTTTAAATATAAATAAATAAATAAATAAAATCTTTAAAAGAAAAAAAGATACATTACTGAGGAATCAATTAAAAAAATTGTTTCAAAGAAGTAGCAATAAGTTCTGGAGAACCCTAACCACACTTACCCCTTCCTAATGTGCAATCCAGCTTCCCTCCTATTCCCTCTGTGGCCTCACTGACCCTCATTCTGATACAGAAAGAGCTTGGGGCTTAAAGGCAGAAGACCCAGATTGAGCACTGCTTCCCCTCAAGTAATCTCCCTAAGTCTCAATTTTCTTATTTGTAAAATGGAGCTAAAGGATAGTACCCGCCTCATGTGTTACTAAGGATTAAATTGGTAACATTTATGTAAGGCACTTAAAACTAGGCCTGGCACACAGCAAACACTATGTAACACTTACTACTGTTGTTATTACTATTTTTAAAGTAGGCTCCATGCCCAGCAAAAAGCCCAGTGCAAGGCTTGAACTCACAACCCTAAGATCAAGACCTGAGCTGAGACTGAGAGCAGGATGCTTAACTGACAGAACCACCCATGGCATATAAAAATAATGTTATTATTTTTAATTGAAGTATAAAGTATGTATATAAAAATGTTTTCAATTGTAAAGTGTTAAACATTCAAAGATTACTATTATGATTTTATAGGCAGTAAATCTTGGGGAGAGGGATATGATATTATCCCATGTTCCTTCATTATGCAGAGAACCCTTAGAGAAGCAAATTTCTTCTGATTCACTTTTTCTTAGTTTCTAGATATACCTTCAAAAGAGAAGAAATAGCTCATCTCTCTCTCACTCACACACACGTTATCACTCTATGGTATGACTTTGTAGCTTTCATGGTTATGATTGGCCTTCCCTGGACCCCCTAGCCACCACCACCACCTAAACTGAAAACTCCATGGCAGGGTAAGTTCTATCTGTATTGCTCAGAGCATGGCACATACTAGGTACTTTTGTTTGACCAAGGAACACAATGAAGTTCTCCGGCACATACTCAAAAACAAAATGAACAAACTTGAAAACAGGTCACAGAAATATCACCCTGCACCAGGGCTTCTATCCAAATGGAATATATGGGATTCTTCCTCAGAAAGCCCTGTTTACTCCTGTTGGCTGCCTCGGAATACCAAGATAAGGGGTGGAGGAATATATGTCCATAAACAATTCAAGACCAGCCTCTACTTTTGGAGCAAGGAATCTGGAAAAGCAGATGAGGCTACAATCTCTGCAAAGAACTTCTTTCTGTTTGTCTGGAAAGGCTTCCTGACCCTGTTTTATTTCCCCCTGCCCTGCGGCTGAGGCTTTTCTGGGGTTTCAGGCTTCCAGCCACCGCGGAATGGGGGATCCCAACGCTAAAGTGGGGATCACAAGGCACCCTGGCGCTCCCTTGGCCTTGCCAGGTGAGAATGGCCAGGAAGCACAAATCTGGCCCATTATTATGATATTTATTAATAATAATATTGTTATTAAATATTTATGAAGTGCTCATGCTCTGATCGTTGGTTACCCTCCCACCATTCCTCCACGCTTCCAGCAACGGCTAGGTTCCTAACCCCGAGTTCCACCAGTGCTCCCTGTGTACTGTCGCTGGGGAGAATGGTGACAGCTCGCCCAGGCCGACTCAGTTGACCTTCACCGCCGGGAACCCAGGCGTCCGGGTTCTCCCCTGGGGCGGGAATCCGCTCCCGGTCGCCACCGGGTCAGCGTCTGTAACGTCCGCTCCCGTCCGTATCCCACCTGGGCTCCAGGGGAGGGGCCGGGTCCAAGATCCCCACGGGGTCCACCTGGCGGCAGCCCCCTCCCCTTTTCGGGTCCCCGCCGGCCGGCTGGCGGGCGAGGGCGCGGCCCCAGGGGTCTCCGGCCCCAAGCGGGCGGCCGCGCGCAGTCTCATTCCCAGAGCTACCCGCCGCCCCGGCCCGGCATCCCGGCACCCCGGCCCCGCGGCATTTTTTCTCTTTATCATAAATATATAAATTATGCTAATTACGGGCATTGCATATTAACCAAACCCGAAACCTCCCCTGCCCGGCCCCCTCCCCCTCCGTGCAAACCCCTCCCCGCCCCGGACCCCGCTACTTACCGGAGCCCGAGCCCGAGCCGCCTTCGCCCCCGGTGCCCGGCGGCCACCGATTAGAGATTCATCTCACAGCTCGGGCCAGGGGGCCGGGGCCGGGGCCGGGCGGCCGCCGCCCGCAGACAAAGAAGCCAGTGCGGCTTGGCTGGGCTCGGCTCGGCCCGGGAGCCGGTCGGGACCCACCGCCACCCCCGGGCCCCCAGGCCCGGCTGGGCAGAGCCGAAGGGGACTCCGCGGGCTGCGCTGGGCGGAGGGGGGGGGCGGCCGGGAAGCGGGAAGGGGGAGTTGGGGGGGGCCGGCAGGTATATATATTTTTCTTCTTTCCCCCCTTCCACAACCCCCCCTTTTTCCTCCCCCCCCTTTTTTCCCTCCTTCTGCTACTTGGATTTTTTTAGCTGCTGCGTCATGAGCATAATTTATGCAAAGAGCTTTGCCGCATGCTGCACCGCGCGCGCCAGCCGCCGGGGGCGGCGGGCTGGGCGGGCGGTGGAGGAAGGGAGGGGATCTCGGGAGCCGGGAACGAGGAGGGGTGGGGGTGGGGTGGGGTGGGCACCCTCCGCAGTTGGTCACGCCGGGAGGCCCCAGGGCTCTTCCCGGGCTGGAGTGGAGGGTCCGTGAGGCGGGTCACGCAGCCCCCCCTCCCCGGGGTTGCTCGAGGTGGTTTCATTTTGGAAGGTGCGAGAGGGGGAGCAGGAGCACGGGAGTCCGAAGTGGGGACCTGTGCCACATTCCGTGCAGCCAAGGGTTGGGCGGTGACTCCCAGCCACCGCCGTCTTTCCTCCCTAGTTAGTCAACTGTACTCCTCATCGTGGAAAGTCAAGTTCAGGTCCATTCCGGAGCCCCAGGCCAGAACCCCAGTGCGAGACGGGAGCGGAGGTGGGGGGACTTAACCGGCGTTCAGCCAGCGTCGAACCTCCAATTGGTTGTGCCCTGGGTCCATTTCAGGGAGGGGACCCTGGTCCTGAATGCTCCCTCCGCCCTCACTCCAGTGGCGGTTGGTTGTGGGCTGTGTTGTCTAAAGAAAACTTCCTTGCCTTCTTGTCCAAGTAGACAAGAAAATGTTTAAAAAAAAAAAAAAAGAAAAGAAAGAAAGAAAAAAGAAAAAGAAAGAGAGAGAGAATGAAAATGACAGTTCAGTAGAATGGAGATTCTGCTTTGCTGGTGGTGATGGCACGGAGGCTTTGGTTTACCTGGAGGCTCTTGAGGTTGGGGAAGGGGAAGGGATTCGGAGACGTCGAGTTTGGGGCCGAGGGTAAAGCAGTTTGGAGAAGTAGTGGACAAGTGGAAGAGGAAGGAGTTGGAAGACAAAAGTAGAAGAGAAGGAATGAGGGGAGAGTTGAGGAGGGAGACTGGAAATTCAGTGATTGCAGCCCCAGGCCATCAGTCTGGACTGCACCCCCTCTGCGCCCACCCCTGCCAATTTGCTGGTTAATGGAGAGCGGGGAGAGAGTTGTTTAGTGTAGTTTAGTATAGTTTGAGGGGAATGGAAGTGGAGCCCCAGCCCTCCCAGGACTGTACTGTAAGCCCCCTGGTGGAATACATTGCTGGGGAGAAGGGGGGAAGTGGGTGCCAAGTGGTCTCACACCATCACTCCTACACACTCTCCAGAATGTTGCCTGGAGCATGCTCACACCCAGAGGTCCTGGTCACAGAAGCTTCCCCCTGGAGGCCCAACATTATCATTTGCCTGGCCAGAAGGGCTCTGGTTCTGTCCCTCTGCTGTTTGTACCTGAGGGTGAGGAGATACGGCTGGTAACAGATTTATAAGAAACCAATGGATTAGGAGTCAGAATATTCAGGTTTGAGTCCCAACTCTTCCACTCACAGTCCAGGCCAGTAATTTAACTTCTTCATTACTTTATAAAATGAGGGTTCTATCTATAATCACTACTTCATAGGATTAAGAAGTTTAATAGGCTGTATGTAAAAGCACTTTGAAAACTATAAGCTCTATACTGTTGTAAGATATCTGTATGATAGTTACATCCACTTTTTAAAAAGATTTTATTTATGTATTTATTTGTCAGAAAGAGAGAGAGCAGGGGAGCAGCAGACAGAAGTAGAAGCAGGCTCCCTGCTACGGGTGACCCCCACCTTTGAGACTCTATCCCAGGACCCTGGGATCATGATCTGAGCCAAAGGCAGACACTTAGCCAACTGAGCCACCCAAGTGTCCCATAGTTGCATGCGTATTAATGGCTTTGTGAAACTCTGACACGTCATGGTATTATTTCTCTTGGGAGTTTTGTTTGGTCTGTCTATAGGCTCTTCCCCTCAGACTGTAAATTCCTCAGGAGCACAGGCTGTGTTGTATTTCCCACTACGTTGTGTGAAGGAGGAGCACAGTCTTGCTATGGATCATTCTCATACAAAAGTGGAAACTCTTAGTCTGTGGGACTTGGTTTGGTGCTACACACACATCAAATGCTTTGAATGACTTGAATGTCATTCAAAAAAAATTGAATGTTTTTTAAAAATAGTATTTTATTTATTTATTTGACTGAGAGAGAGTGTGAGCAGTGGGGAGAAGCAAGGGGAGAGGGAGCAGCAGACTCCCTGATGAGCAGGGATCCCAGGATGCTGGGGTCATGACCTGAGCCTAAGGCAGCTGCTTAACCAACTGAGCCACCCAGGTGTCCTGTCAAGGATAGTTTGAAGAGGGGCACCTGGGAGGCTTAGTGGGTTAAAGCCTCTGCCTCCTGCTGAGGTCTTGATCCCAGGGTCCTGGGATCAAGCCCCGAATCAGGCTCTCTGCTCAGCAGGGAGCCTGCCTCTCTACCTACTTGTGATCTTTGTCTGTCAAATAAATAAATAAAATATTAAAAAAAAAAAAAAGTATAGTGTGAAGAAAGAAACAGATGTGATGGAAAGGGTTGAGGGAGCCATACACCAAAATGTCAATTGTGGTTTTCTCTGGAAAAAGGAAACCTTTAATTTATCCTATGTATACTTCTGTATTGCTTCAATTTTTTAAAAAAGATGTTATTTATTTGAGAGAGAAAGAGCATGAGATGGGGGTGTGGGTGGGAGAGAGAAGCAGACTCCCTGCTGAGCAGGGAGCCAGACAAAGGACTCCATCCTGGGACTCCCAGTCCCAGTCATCCAACCAACTGCGCCACCCAGGAGCCCTGCATTGCTTGAATTTTTGATGATAAGCATACATTAACTTTTTTGTATGTTTAATTTTTTTTTGATGATTTTATTTATTTATTTGACAGACAGAGATCACAAGTAGGCAGAGAGGCAGGCAGAGAGAGAGGAAGGGAACCAGGCTCCCTGTTGAGCAGAGAGCCAGATGCAGGGCTCCATCCTAGGACCCTGGGATCATGACCTGAGCTCAAGGCAGAGGCTTTAACCCACTGAGCTACCCAGGCACCCCTATGTTTAATTTTTTAAAAATTTTATTTATTTATTTGACAGAGAGAGAGAGAGATCACAAGTAGGCAGAGAGGCAGGCAGAGAGAGAGGACGAAGCAGGCTCCCCGCAGAGCAGAGAGCCTGATGTGGGGCTCAATTCCAGGACCCTGAGATCATGACTTGAGCCAAAGGCAGAGGCTTTAACCCACTGAGCCACCCAGGCGCCCCATATTTTTAATTTTTTAATTCAGGTCTAACATGGGCACATAGTAAAGCACCTAAGTCTTAAATGTACAACTTAAATTTTTACATAATTATAAATCACCGAGATATAGAGCATTTCTGGACACCTGGCTCAGTCAGTGAGGATGCGATTCTTGACCTCAGGGTTGCAAGTTCAAATTGGATGTGGAGCTTACTTACAAAAAAAGAAAAGAGCATTTTCAAAACCCAAGAAGACTCTCCTGTGCTCCTTGATAGTCAATAAACTCCCAGTTACCAATCTTCTGAATTCTATCCCCACAGATGAGTTTTGCTGGTTCTTGAACTTCATATAAATGGAATCAGACAGTATGGGCTCTTGTGTCTGCCTTCTGTCACTCAACATATGTTCCTGAGATTCACCCATGTTGTTGTGTCTAGCAGTACTATTTGTTCTTTTTTTATTGCTGTATATATTCCATTGCATAATTATGCCACAGTCTACTATTGATGGGCATGTGGGCTATTCCCGTTTTTGTTCCTTCTATGGATAAAGCTGTTAGGAACATTCTTGTGCAAGTCTTTTGGTGAATATATGCACTCATTTCTCCTGGGTAAATACTGAGGAGTGGAATTGCTAGGTTTGGAGTATATATTTAACTTTCATCGAGTCTGCATTTTCAATAATGTTTGAATGAATTTATGTCCTTAGTAGTAACATATGAGAATTCTAGTTGTTTCACATCCCCTCTAATACTTGTAATACAGTTGTTGTTGTTGTTTTTTAATATTGCAGTGCAGTCTTTTTTGGAATAAGTATATATTTGATAATTTTAAAAAAGCTCCAACAATATAAATATTTTCATGGATGGGTGGAGAGAGTTGTTGCCAGTGGCTTCCTTCTGCTTCCCATGCCAAAGAAAGCTCTTCAGCAGTATCCTCAGCCCAGCACATTTTTTTCTCCTGCACTCCCACTTCCCATGCCTTCCAAGCCTGCATTTCTTTAACAAATAGTTATTATCTACTGTATGCCAGACACTGGGCTGTGTGCTAAGTGTCCAGTGGAAAACAAAACAGACTGCTCTCTTGGAATTTATAGTCTACTAGGGAAACAGACATGAAACAAAAAATAAACACTCTATCATTACACATTACATATGTTTAAGAAAACAAGGTGGTACAAAAGAGTCATGCTGTGAGGGGGAGGGGCAGGGCAGACCTCTGGAGCAGTCAAATATAAAGCAAAGTGTAAAAGACAGTATAAGCAGGAGGCAGAAGGAACAGCAAAGGCAGAAAAAGAGGCAGGGCAGAGGCCATGAGGCAGGGAAGAACTTGGCATTCAAGAACCTGAAAGAGGACCAATATGGCTGGAACACGGCAAGTGAGAGTGCGCAGAATGGGGCTGGGAAGATAGGGCCCGCATCAGGAAGGCCTGGTCATATCCACCTCTAATCTTTCCATTTAATAGGTTCATTCTTACTTTGCAAACTCCACTCAAGGTTTATCTCCTCCCAAAAACCTTCTTGAATGATACCACATTGTTCTAATTAGTATTATTTTAATTACATCATTGTTCCAGTGACTTCATTATATAATTTGTAGTTTATAGGCCATCATTCTTTTTCTGGAGAATATATTGGTTTCCCCAACAGATGTAGGGCAGGGCCTTATGTTTCCTCTATTGTCTGATCCCCTCCAAGCACTTAGCATATCAGGGGGACAGCAAGAGACTGTTGACAGGAAGAGTCCCCCGTGACACTGCATTCCATTCCTAGAAAGCTCTGGGAATCTGAGCAAATCATCCCTGGTGTCCCATCTTCCCCGCCTTGAGAACTAACCCAGTTCCAGGTCTTCAGAAATGGTCAGGGAACAATCAAATTTCCCCAGGATCCACGCATACTCTCCTCAATACCTTCCTGGCCTCCATAGCTAATCTTGCCCCTCCCCCTCTCTAATCACCAGATTAAAGGCATCACTGCTGTTGCTAAGGGAATGAGGCGTGGGCAGGTAAGAGTGAGTTGGAGGACGATACAGCGGGGAGTCAGGTTGGTCAGCAGGAAAAGAGAAGAGAAAGACAGTGATGCATTTCCAAGTGCTTCTCTGCCAGTGTCTTCCCCTCTGTGCTACCTGCTCATTCTCTCCAAAAGCTATGAGGTTTTTTTTTTTTTTTTTTTTTTTACCTCTGGAGTGTTCAATTTTACCATGTTATAGCTTGTAGTGGTTGGCCGGTTTTCACAAAACAAGGAAGCTGTTGTCCATCTTGACCTGGGTCATACTGCAGCCCTTGTGTGTCCATCTTGACCTGGGTCATACTGCAGCCCTTGTGAGAATGGGTGATGAAGGAGAAGGTCCCTGAGTATTGTTAACAATGCGGGATATTTTAAGGTGAGAAGCCAGAAGGGTTTTTTAATATTCTTCTTCTTAAAAAAAAAAAAATTTTTTTTTTTTTGAGAAGCCAGAGTTTTTGAAAACTTGTATGTGACAGAGTATGGCTGTGCATACTCCATTTTTTTTAAAGACCTCCCACCCTGAAATGCGTGTATTTTATTCTATTTACTTTAATTTTAGCAATGATGTAGTAGAACTGTATTACTAGGCTGCTGTCACTCTGACAGATCACCCTACCAGCTCAAAGGGTAAATATGTGGGTTTTTTTCCCCATAATTTTTGTACAGTAACAAGGTGAGGAACATTTTAGCTCATAAATTATTTACCAAACCTCACAGGCATAATAGGCTGTGTGCATATTCATCAGGCCATCATCCATTATTCATAAGAAGTTCACTTCAACTGTTAGAAGAAAATGAGGTTGTTGATTGAAATGCTGAAGAAATGTGGTCTTTTGTTCTCCCCCCCCCCCCTTTCTCCCATCTGAGTAAGTCTGGAAGTTTCCATCAAAAAATGATATTATAGGAAAAAGAAATTTATTCCTGACATGCAGATGTGTAGGTAAGTGGGAAAGCAAGCCTGGAGTAGGAAATAAATTGGCAGAATCACCCACCATTCATTTAACTTGGCTAAAGGCCCCTGATTCCTGCTTGCATAGAGATTGTGCCCAGGAAGTGGCTGGAGGGGCTACCCTTCCTTGCAATAAAAGAGCAGCTTCAGCAAATCTGATAGTTAGTTGCATTCTACAGCTCAAGACCTATTTTTCATTAATCTTCTTATTTGACCTTCACACCAAATCTGTGCGGTAGGAATAATATTCAAGATGAGAAAACTGAGGCTCAGAGAGGTTAAGTGACTTATCTAAGGCCAAACAGCTGGTGAGGAACAGACCAGGAGTAGAGCCTACATTTTCTTTCACACACTATGTTCTTCATAGTCTGTCTTCCTAATGCCTCTGGATGAGCTGCTAGGACTGCCAACCGCTACCGCCACAGGAGTAAGTAGAAGACATAATCCAATCAGATCCAGGATCTGTGTTCAGACATGACCATGATCGCTTACTAGTTGTGTAACCTTGGGCAAATTAGCTTTCTTAAGCCATACTCTCCCATTTGTAAAATGAAAATAACACTCACTCCTAAGGTTTTATAAGTGTTGATGGAGATAATGTATCTAAAACCCAAGTGTCAGCATTTACGTCCCTTTTTAAAATTTTTTCTTTCTTTTTTTTTTTATTTCCCTCCATTTTAAGGGTCACCTCTCTCTAGTGTATTTGAGGAAGTGGAACGCAAGGCAAGGTTTGTCTCATGCCTGTCTCCCAAATCTTCTGCTTCACCTTCTGTTCTGTCTGGTCCTGGGCCACTGACTTGGCTGCTGATCACAATCTAGCACACCTGGTGTGGTTCCTTTGATGAAATGCAACTATATTCACAGTGAGGCAGAGCTGTGACTTCTCCCCAACATGACTACACAAGGTGTTCTTTACTGGAGGGTTGGGGGAAGACTAAAGAGAATTTCAGGGAATAAGGGAAAGCTTAAAAATTTGCTTTTAACTTTCCCCATAATCCAGATGAAAAACAGCTGAGAAGTTCACTCTTGATATTAAAGGGTCTGTTCCTTTCATGGATGTAGCCCAGACCCTAACCTGACTCCCTGTCCTCAGGTCTGCTTCCCTCCCTACAAACTCCTTCAAACCTCCACTTCTTCTTTTTTTTTTTTTTTTTTAATTTTTTTTTAAAGATTTTATTTATTTATTTGACAGAGAGAGATCACAAGTAGGCAGAGAGGCAGGCAGAGAGAGAGAGAGAGGGAAGCAGGCTCCCCGCTGAGCAGAGAGCCCGATGCGGGGCTTGATACCAGGACCCCGAGATCATGACCTGAGCCGAAGGCAGAGGCTTAACCCACTGAGCCACCCAGGTGCCCCCAAACCTCCACTTCTTTCTGGGAAGCCCCAGGCCCTTCCTCCCTCTTGTTCCTCAGCTGCCCTGAGTTCATTTCCCTAAATCTGACAATTTGATCCGAAGAGTTGAATGGGGGTGGGGTGTGTGTGTGTGTGTGTGTTGGAACCAGTGAAAAGCGCCACAGAGCGTGTGTCCCAGTGAGCTTTGGCACACAATCCACCCAGCAGAACGATCTAGGGAAGGCCGGGATCCAAGTCCAGAACCCTTCCAGTCTCTTGGCCAGATTGAGATGCAGATGAGGCTCTATTCTTGTCTTTTGGAAAGTGAGTAACCTCTGGAACACAAACACACACCTTTAAGAAGAAAATGAAATCTTCACCCCCAAACCGGCGAATGTCGATGTGTGTTAGTATGACTCCCATTACTTTGCACTTTTAATGAGCACAAGATGATTCTGATGCAGGTGGCTTGCGATTTCACATTGAAAAAAACGGATGGAAACCCCAGAGGAAGAGACACTGCCCTGGGGTTTACTAGGCTGCCCCTGCCACGGTGGAGTTAGCCCATTGCATTACCATGCAGAGCAGTGTTAGTGCCTCTCCTACAAATGCTGGCCCGAAGAAGAAAGGAGGGTCCATTTCTGAGTCATATATCTTGTAATCCTTGTTCCCTTAGTTACAAAAAAAAAAAAAAAAAAACACACACAAAAAAAACAGCCAAAGCTTTGAAAAGGCTGCTTCAAAGAGCCTGATTGGATTCTTCTACAAACCTCTGCCCTCCCTCTTTGGGCTGGAAAATGGGAGGTGGTTTTGTTCTTCCAGGTACATGAGTCAAGAGCAGAAAACATAGGTGTTCAAGAAAGGTACATAAAAAAGCTCTGCCCAGCCTGATTAACTGGGAATAGGGACCCTGCAGGAGGAGGCAAAATGATTCTCAGACCACAGCTTACCCATCTCTACTGCAGCACTTACTGAGCTCTGCCCTAACTTTGCTCCCACAGCTGTCTGACCAGGCACATCAACAGTTCATTAACCATCATCCTGGGCTTTCCCTTTTCCTCATCCTAACATTGTTGTTATTATTATTTTTAAAGATTTTATGTATTTATTTGTCAGAGTGAGAGAGCATAAGCAGGAGGAGCAGCAGGCAGAAGGAGAAGCAGGCTTCCCACTGAGCAAGGAGCCCTATGCGGGGCTGGATCCCAGGATCCTGGGATCATGACCTGAGCCGAAGGCAGACACTTACCTGACTAAGCCACCCAGGTGTCCCCAACATTATTTTTAAAAAATACCTTTATTGAGGTATAACGGACACATAATAAGCTACATTTAAATTGGACAATTTGATAAATGTTGACATATGTACTTACCCATGAAACCATTTCCACAATCAAGATAATGAACATATCCATGACCCTCTAAGTTTCTCAGAGTCCATCTCTCCCTCCTTGTCCCTCCCTCTCCCCCAGGCTTTTTGTCACCACATATTAATTTGTATTTTCCAAAATTTTATATAAATGGCATCCTACAGTATACATCCTTTATTTTGGGTCAGGTTTCTTTGACTCGGCATAACTGACATTATCCGTGTTGTGTGGATCCATAGTTCATTTATTTTCATTGTATGGCAATACCACGATTTGTTTATCCATTCACCTACTGAGAGTCATCTGTGTCATTTCCAGTTTGGAGCTGTTACAAATAAAGCTGTGGTAAATATCCTGGTAAGTCTTTGTTTGCTCATAGGCTGTCATTTCTCTTGGGTTAATGGGAATGGAATGGCTGGATCATAGGGTATGTGGATTAAAAAAAAAAAGAAGTTATTTTATTTCTTTAACTTCAAATTTTTATTTAAATTCCAGTTAGTGGAGCACCTGGGTGGCACCCAGCTCTTGCTTTCGGCTCAAGTCTGTTCTCAGGGCCCTGTGTGGCCTCCAACCTCAGCAGGGAGTCTGCCTGAGAGTCTCTCTCCCTCTGCCTCTGCCCCACCCCAACTTCCGCCCTGCACGCATGCATGCTCTCTCTCTTTAAATAAGTCAATCTTAAAAAAAATAAATAAATTCCAGTTGGTCAACAAATTGCGCAATATTAGTTCCAGGAGTAGAATCCAGTGCTTCATCACCTACACACAACACACACTGCTTATTTTAAGTATACCCCTGGGGTGCCTGGGTTGCTCAGTGGGTTAAGCCTCTGCCTTTGGCTCAGGTCATGATCTCAGGGTCCTGGGATCAAGCCCCGCATAAGGCTCTCTGCTCAGCAGGGTGCCTCTCTCTCTCCCTGCCTACTTGTGATCTCTCTCTCTTTCAAATAAATAAATAAAATTTTTATTTATACCCCTTAATACCTATCGCCCATCTAAAACATCCCCCTGCCCACCTCCCCTCCAGCAACCCTCAGTTTGTTCTCTATAGTTAAGAATCTGTTTTACAGTTTGCCTCTCTCTTCCTCCCCACCTCTGCCTATGTTCATCTATTTTGTTTCTTAAATTCCACATGAGTGAAATCATAATGCATTTGTCTTTCTCTGACTTATTTCGCTTAGCATAATACCCTCTAGTTCCATCCACATCATTGCAAATGGCAAGACTGCATTCTTTCTTACGGCTGAGTAATATTCCATTGTGTGTACATACCACCTCTTCTTTATCCATTCGTCAGTTGATGGACATCTGGGCTCTCTCCATACTTGGGCTGTTGTCGATAATGCTGTGGTAAACATCAGGGTGTATGTGCCCCTTCGAATCAGTAGTTTTGTATGCTCTGAGTAAATACATGGTGGTGCAATTACTGGGTCGTAGGGTGGTTCTGGGTGTATTTAACTTTTGAAGATCCTGCCATCCTGTTTTCAAAGTGGTTGTACCATTTGACGCTCTTATCAGCAGTGTGAGTTCTAATAGCTTGACATTCTAACACTTGAAATATTCAGGCTTGTTATATTAGCCATTTAAATATGTGTGCAAATACTGTTTTAATTTTTTGACTTGGTAAGCACTTACATAGTTCAAAAATTA
Source organism: Mustela nivalis (assembly GCF_964662115.1). Taxonomy (NCBI): domain Eukaryota; kingdom Metazoa; phylum Chordata; class Mammalia; order Carnivora; family Mustelidae; genus Mustela; species Mustela nivalis. The sequence goes on from NC_139026.1 coordinate 88,971,614, forward strand.
AAAAAAAAAAAGAAAAACAAAGGCATAGAGTGAAAAGTCTCACTTTTCACCATGGACATATGGGTTATTTCTAATTATTTGCTATTACAATACTGCAGAGAACACCTTATACAGTGTTTCTCAGGAATGCAAATATATCTGTAGGGATCATATCTAGAAGTGGGGAGGGAGTGGGGGGATGGGGGGATAGGTGAAATAGGTGATGGGGATTAAGGAGCACACTTGTGCTGAGTACCACCTAGTGTTGTATGGAAATGTTGAATCACTATATGTACACCGGAAACTAGTATTACATTGTGGGGTGCCTGGGTAGCTCAGTGGGTTAGAGCCTCTGCCCTCAGCTCAGGTCATGATCTCAGGGTCCTGGGACTGAGCTCCGCTTTGGGCTCTCTGCTCAGTGGGGAGCCTGCTTCCCCCTCTCTCTCCCTGCCTCTACTTGTGATCTCTATCAAATAAATAAATAAATAAATAAATAAAAATCTTTAAAAAATATTACATTGAGTGTTAACTGGAATTAAAATAAAAACTTAAACAAAAATAAATAAATTAGAGTGTTCATTCACAGCACTGCAAATAAAGTTAGCAAATGTTTGGATTTTACGAAACTGATAATAGTGTTTGTGTGTTTTTGTTTTGTTTTTTAAAGATTTTATTTATTTATTTGACAGACAGAGATCACAAGTAGGCAGAGAGGCAGGCAGAGAGAGAGAGAGAGAGAGAGAGAGAGAGGGAAGCAGGCTTCCTGCGGAGCAGGGAGCCCGATGTGGGGCTCGATCCCAGGACCCTGAGATCATGACCCGAGCCGAAGGCAGCAGCCCAAACCACTGAGCCACCCAGGCGCCCCGTGTTTGTGTGGTTTTAATTTGCCTTTTTCTTATTAAGAGTGAAGCCGAACATCCTTTAATATGTTTAAAAGCCATTTGTATTTTCTCTTCTCCACACTGTCTATAAATGTCATTTGCTACTTTTTCTAATGGCTACTCATGGACTTACAGATGTCTATAAGTTCTGGGACAGGAGATTAGCTCTTTGCAATATCTTTTTGCAAATATATTGCAAATATCTTTTCTCCAATTTGTCATTTGTCTTTTCACTTTATGTAGTTTTCATCCTGGCGTTAATTCTCTTAATTAATTCTGGACACATTAATCCTGAGTGTTAGTCCAGTTGTTTCTGCCTCCTAAATAGTTCTGGAATGCTGCCCTCCTTCTTTCTACCCCCTGCCACTTCCCTGGGTCAGTCTGCCATCATCATTCACTAAAATTACTACTTGGTATTCTAACTGCTCTCCCAGACATATTTCCATTCTTGCCCCCTTCTAATCTCTCCTATGTTTTGTAGCCAGAAAGCTATTTCTAAACTAAAAACAGGGTCATGTTACTTTTCTGCTTAAAACTCTTCAGTGGCTAACCAGTCCCCTTACTTAGAATCCAATGTCTTAAGATCAGATCCTCTATGAGCTCCAAGGTCCTCTGTGTGGTCTGGCTCCTGTTTCCCTCTTTAGAGTCATGTCTTACTAGAATTCACCTCCTGTTCCATGCTCCTGCCATACTGAACTGTTTTTTTGTTTTTAAGATTTTTTACGTATTTGACAGACAGAGATCGAAAGTAGGCTGAGAGGCAGGCAGAGAGAGAGGAGGAAGCAGGCTCCCTGCTGAGCAGAGAGCCCGATGCGGGACTCAATCCCAGGACCCCCGGAACATGACCAGAGCCAAAGGCAAAGGCTTTAACTCACTGAGACACCCAGGCGCCCCATACTGAACTATTTTATCATCCTCCCTTTCCACAAGCTCTCTCACTTTCAGGCCTTTACATAAGTTGTTCCTTCTTTGAGGAATTCCCTTCACTTGCTAAACTGCCACTTAGCTTTCAGATTTCCTATCCAACATCACTGCCAGCAGGAAGCCCTCCCTGAGCCCAGTGTAAGAGATTAGGCACCTCATCTATGTGTTCTAATGCCCCATACTGTCCTTATGTCGACACTAGTCACATTACATTATGATTATCTGTTTACTTCTCTGTCTCTCCCATTAGGCAGACTAAGTTCTGGGAGGGTAGGGACTAAGCCTGTTTCTTCACTACTGTTTCCCTAGTGCCTATCACAGGGCCTGGCATGTAATAGGTGCTCAATAAATACTTGCTAAATTAATTCAAGTAAGGATGTCTGATAAATGATTAAATGAAGATCTCATCTTGCTGGGGGCCCCAGGAAATGAAGAAAACAGAAAGGTTCTCGACTCCTGTCCAAGAAAGTAGCCTGTTGCTCCTTAATCCCACTTGCCAGAGAAAACAATGGTTTGTGACCTTTCCATTTCTCTTGGTAACCTCATTTGCCTCTGTCTTAGCTTGCTCTACGCCCAGGTCCCAGAGTGGGAAGCAAAATAACCAATATCCTGCAGAGGAGGCACTGACCAAACTGAGGGCAACTTGCCTTAGCTAGAGCTAGGTCCTGGGCCAGGGGTGGGTTCCAGTGGAGGGAGAGCCAGAGCAGAGTGGTGTACTTGGGGACACAGTTTGGGGTAATGGCTATTTACCATCCAGTATAAGTATCTAAATTTTTATTTTTATTTTATTTATCTGACAGAGAGAGACACAGCAAGAGAGGGAACACAAGTAGGGGGGATGCGAGAGGGAGAAGAAGGCATCCTGCCTAGAAGGGAGCCTGATGTAGGGCTGGATCCTAGGATCCTGGGATCATGACTTGATCCAAAGGCAGAAACTTAACGACTGAGCCACCCAAGCGCCCCAGAAGTATCTAAATTTATTTTTTTTTTAAAGATTTATTTATTTATTTGACAGAGAGATCACAAGTAGACAGAGAGGCAGGCAGAGAGAGAGAGAGAGAAGCAGGCTCCCTGCTGAGCAGAGAGCCCTATGCGGGACTCGATCCCAGGACCCTGAGATCATGACCTGAGCCAAAGGCAGCGGCTTAACCCACTGAGCCACCCAGGCGCCCAGTATCTAAATTTTTAATACCTGGTAGGGCCTGACCAAAATTTACAACCTGATTATCAGCTCTGCCCACTTCCCCTCTGCCTTCTCAGGCTTCCCTTTGCTCCTTTCCTTCTGGAAACAGAGTCTACAGTTGGAGGTGACACAAGGATTGTGTGACCTTTTTGGCAGATGAAGAAACTGAGACCCTTGGGAGACAACAGATTTAAAAACAATGTAAACAGAATAAGCAATGTAAACAAATTAAAAACAATGCTTACAAAGTCACAAACCTGAGTTTGAATACTGGCTTTGCAGCTGCAAAACTGAGTTCAAACTACTTCTCTGAAATAGTTTCCTGATCTGTACCTTTCCTCAATCTGCAATGGACAGTGGATTACATCTGCAAGGTTACCCGTGCAGTATACTTCTGATTAATAAAGAGTATGGGGTAAGTGGGAGCCGAATAGATGAGGACCAAAGTCAGTTGGTGACAGAATGAGAACAAGAACTAGTACCTTGGGGTGTCTGGGTGGCTCAGTGGGTTAAGCCTCTGCCTTTGGCTCAATTCATGATCTCCAGGTGCTGGGATCAAACCCTGCATCAGGCTCTCTGCTGAGTGGGGAGCCTGCTTCCCCCTTTCCCTCTCTGCCTGCCTCTTTGCCTATTTGTGATTTCTCTGTGAAATAAATAAATAAAATCTTAAAAAAAAAAAACCCAAAACTAGTACGTTGATTCAGTGGCCCCCTCAACACTCTCATTGACACAAGGGCCACAGAGAGAAATAAGGAACTAAAACCTTTCCTAGGTTTAGTCCTTTTTTTTCTGAAGCCTTGAGCATAGGATGCAGGTTAGGACAGATTAGTGACTTCTCCAGTTTCAGGTTTTGGGTGGAATGAATTTATGACCTAATTTGGAAAAAAGTTAGGATACAGGGAAGACTTGTCTGATCTGACCTTCAAGGATTTATTCGCTCCTTTACTGACCAATTACCGATTGCAAACTTCATGCTAAGAAAAGTACAGGGCTCTGGAGATACAAGTCTACTAAAAAACAGTGTTTTTCAAGCTGTGGGTGTTGACTTGTTAGTAGGATGAGAAACCATAACCAGATTTGAAAACAAAACAAAACAAACAAACAAAAAACCACCAAACATGAGAATCGGAAATACTACAGTGCACTGTACACAGAAGGATAAGGTAAAAAATTTTTGTTACAAATGTGTGTGTGTGATGGGTCATGATTTAAAGCGCAGCGTTGTGGACTGTGGTAAAAAAGTTTGCAAGCCCCTGCACTAGAAGGTGAACTTCAAGAGAGCAAGGGCTTTGTTTTGTTTTAGAACAGTGCTTGGCATCTGTATTTCACAAATAAGATGAATGAGTGAATGTCTAACACTATACTGCCTTCGAAAAGATTAGAGTCAGACACACAGGAAAAGGCAAACGTTATAGGATTTTCAATACTAGTATTAGTCTGAACCATATTAAAAATGTCTTGTTCAGTTCCATCTCTGTACTTGTACACAGGAGGCATATATTAAAATGAAGGATGTAAGGAAAACCTTAATTGCTGCCCTCAAGGATGGCATCTCTGCCCTTAAGGACAATTAGGGGATTAGGGGCGAAGCGAAAACAGAGAAAATATACACAAGGCACCACACAGGTCACCTGCAACAAGGGCCAAAGGAAAGGCAGGGCCACAAGCACTCCCTGGGTACCGCGAGTGTGCCGGTTTTAGCGCTAGCCGTTTGGAGGACACAGCACGGCAGATCCTGCCTTTTGCGAAGAAAGACAGCGACACAAGTAGTCAGGACAGCCTGTCGGTGCAACGGACAAGGCAGCGAAGACTCCACTGATGGTCGACCTCAGGAAAGGACACTGGATAGCCGGACTGGCAAAATAAATCTGGACGGACCTGAGGCTTAAGTCGGACCTCGCAGGAGGGAAACTGCGCGAAAGGTCAAGGTTTGGGGCGCGTATTTCAGGCAGTTAGAGAAGTAATCAGAAATCTCCGCTCCTTGGGGAAAGGCTGTCAAGGTGAGGTGACCTTGAGTTGCGGCGCGTAGGTGGAAAAAGGTTCCGGGGAATAGTTGAATGGTTCTGCCTCCAAGCGCCCAAGAGAGAAAAAAAATCCTGTTTTGAGACAATACCTGTATTTGGTTTTCTTCCCGTCGTGGGACGCGGGTGGGGGTTGGTAGACGAGGCCCAAGGGGCGGGGCCAACGCGCGCGAGTAGGCGGGACCACGCGAGCCCTCCCTCTAGCTACTGGAGGCCGGGCAAGGGGGCGGGGTTTCCGGCGGTAGCGGCTCTCGGGCGTCGGGTGACGCTAGGAGGACGAATCGTCACGTGACACGGAAGTGACTACGAACAGGAAGAGGACGAAAAAAATAACCGTCCGCGACGCCGAGCTGAACCGGACCAGCAGCCACCATGAACAGCAAAGGCAAGGACGCGGTGCGGCTGGGGCCGTCAGGGGGAATAGTGCTAGCCTGGAGCGAGTGGACCGGGAGCCCAGGGTCGCCAAGAGCCAGGCTCGGGGCGAGCTGCGCCTCGCTCCTGGGCCAGCTGCAGTCTCGGGGACTGCGCCAGGCGCCTTCGTCATCCCCGAACTACGGCTACTCGCTCCTTCCCGGCCCTTTTCTCCTTAAACTCTGTGGCGCAGTTTGGAGCTGCGGGCTCGGGTGGAGGGTGGGGGGGTGGAAAAGGCTTGTCATGATGGGCATCTGCAGAAGCAAATGGGGAGCTAGAGCAGGGATTCGGGTAGGCCAATGGAGAGCCGGCAGAGGCGGGGCGCCGCGCTCCGGAACCTGAGGCTGGCGCTCGGGCTTAACTAGTGAAGTGCCGGCGCTGGTGGGCGGGCCGGGGGCCAGAAGGGTCTCTCTCCCGTTTCCTCCGATGGCGGCGCCAAGTTCTCCTGGTTCTTGTGATTGTACTAGTGTTTGGCAGAACATGAGTCTCAGCTGGTTCTCAGGACATTTCCCTTTATCTCCTCTCGAGTCTGCAGGTTCACTTCCACCACTCATTTTATTTGGAAGTCGACCTTGAGCAGGAATCTATGGGGCAAATAATCGTAACTACTGTGACCCAGCGAAGTCTTGGGCAGTTACATCCAGGCTTGTGAAAACCACCCAGAGCAGAGGCAGGATGTACCTACCGTTGGTACATTGTCAGGAACGGGTGCCCAGACCTACCATGCATGGATGGAGAAACTTGGGTCCAGGCTATTACTTTACACCAGTATGCTAATGGAAAGAGCTCCCTTTCTGTCCAGTTAGAATCTAACATCTTCGGGCATAAGTGGGGATAAAGGAGCAAAGAGAATGCTTATTTTCTTGGCCCTAGAAATCGGGCCCTCCAGAGCAGTCAGTTTCCAAATGGGCTTGCTGTCTTTAGGTTAGCTACCCAGTACGTTCCATTCTGGTGGCTCTGTATGGTAGGCGATGTGCATTTTTGTCTTGTCTTCCAGGTCAATATCCAACGCAGCCAACCTACCCTGTGCAGCCTCCTGGGAATCCTGTGTACCCTCAGACCTTGCATCTTCCTCAGGCTCCACCCTATACTGATGCTCCACCTGCCTACTCCGAGGTGCTTCCAATTTACTAGACTTGAACTTGGATCATATTTTCAGCCCTTAGTTGAACCCGTCCCCACATTTTTATTTACTCTCCACAAAGAGGAGAGCATGCTCACATGACTAATCTGAAACACTGTGTACTTCAGCAATTTCTGTCGGGGTTGATAATGCATTCTCTGATCATTTTAGGTTTTCTGGCATAGGCTGAGGTGAAGAAGATGATTTTGCGTTCCTTGAGCCTAACATTAGCTATAGCAGGAAGTGACCCAGGAGAACATCGAGTGGTAGTGGAAAGGCAGTTTGTGGAACTCACGGTGTAATCTGCACAAGGAGAGTTAAGAATGGACTCAGGAAAGGGATCTAAAATTGGAATGTCTTAAAGTAACCTGTTCCCTTCTCTTCTACCTCTTCTAGCTCTATCGTCCAAGCTTCGTGCACCCCGGGGCCGCCACAGTCCCCACCATGTCTGCTGCATTTCCTGGCGCCTCACTGTATCTTCCCATGGCCCAGTCTGTGGCTGTTGGACCTTTAGGTTCCACAATCCCTATGGCTTATTATCCAGTTGGTCCAATCTATCCGCCTGGTTCAGCCGTGCTGGTGGAAGGAGGGTATGATGCAGGTGCCAGATTTGGAGCTGGGGCTACTGCTGGTAACATTCCTGTGAGTATGACCTTACCGGAAACACTCAGCTCTTATGTATTTTCACTTCCCGGAAGAGATTATGTAGTCATCCTTTCACCGTCCCTGGGTAACAGCTGCTGTGATATTGGTGTAACCACTGATCCCAGTAGTCAGGCAGAAAGCAAGTTGGGGGGGGCAGGAGATCTGTGGCAGGTCAGCAGCATCTGGCACATTCCCTGGGGTCTGAGTTAACCAGATTTCTTTGTTTTCCTGTCTTAGGAGTCCTGCCTGCTGCCTTTTCATTGCCAGTTTGGTGCTGGTCTAGGCATACTCCTCATTCATTCCACGAGCATTTAAAGCATTGATTTCACATGTGCCATCAGCATGGCATTCCGTCAGGAAACATGATCATTAAATGGAGAAAGGCACAATACTTATTAAGTAGCGTTTGGAGAGATATTAGAGATTTTAGTTCTGTTTTCCTATGTAGTTCCCCCACGTATAAGATTTGGAGCCCAAAGATTTTGAGCCATCCGCTCAAAACCGTATACCCAAAATGAGATGAGAATGCCTTTGAATGAGTGGTAGGCCCTCTCCTTCCTGTTTGTATCTTTGGGTTCAAAGAGAATACAGACCTGCTTTACAACCCAAATTGGTGGCAGAACTAGCTTAACAATGCGATTGGTGAGCACACTGCCATCTTCCTGATGGATCGTGTTGTCCCTGTGTCCACTTCCCTTGTCTCAGCTGCACTGTGCCCAGTCAACCTTGTCTTTTCCTTTCAGCCTCCACCCCCTGGATGCCCTCCCAACGCTGCTCAGCTTGCAGTCATGCAGGGAGCCAATGTCCTCGTAACTCAGCGGAAGGGAAACTTCTTCATGGGTGGCTCAGATGGTGGCTACACCATCTGGTGAAGAACCAAGGCCACCTCCGTGCCGGGAAAGACATCACATACCTTCAGCACTTCTCACAATGTAACTGCTTTAGTCATATTAACCTGAAGTTGCAGTTTAGACACATGTTGTTGGGGTGTCTTTCTGGTGCCCAAACTTTCAGGCACTTTTCAAACTTAATAAGGAACCATGTTATGGTAGCAGTACCTCCTTAAAGCATTTTGAGGTAGGGGAGGCATCCATTCATAAAATGAATGTGGGTAAAGCAGCCCTGAGGATCTTCCTTTAATTCCTCTGGAGTACTACTGTACCATACTGGTCTTCGCTCTTAGTAATAAAACATCAAATTAGGTTTGGAGGGAACTTTGATCTTCCTAAGAATTAAAGTTGCCAAATTATTCTGATTGGTCTTTAATCTCCTTTAAGTCTTTGATTTCTATTACTTGTTATAAATGAAATGCATTAGTTGTCTGCCTTTCCCTCCTTTGCCCCATGGCCCACCCTCACCCCTAGTCTTCCAGTTCCTTCCCGCCAATCTCCATTGAATCAATGGTGCAGGACAGAAAGCCAGTCAGACTAACTTCCTTCTCTCCTTGCACTTGTCCCCACTTGCCATCTTTTAACTAGTCTTTCACAAGGATCCTCTGAAACTCTCTCTGTGCCCCAGGCACAGGCCCCATTACTTCTGCTTTTGCATCTCCTCAGGCAAAAGTGGAGGGTGCCCCTCGGACCCTCCTTACAGGTTGTTTTTTCATCTGTGAACCAAACTCCAATTTGCTTCGGTGCCAGAAAAACAGAGCTCTATTTGAACCAAGGGTATCAATGCAAACTATAAACAGGTTTGTTTAAAAATGTGGGGGCAAGGAGGAGGATGCATTTCAAAAGCCTGATGACATTAGAGCCAAATTAGGGGAAGTTTTCGCACCCAAAAACTGGTTATCGTTCATCGTCAGAGTATCTCATGTAGGCCTTCATGGCTCCCGAGAATTCCTCAGCCAGTTTAATGGGGTCATATTACGAGTCCCTCACTATAAAATGACTTGAGTCCAGTAAAATCTCATTAAGGTTAAGAATATTTCAGGGATCCTTAATATTTTGATTTTTGTTTTCTGAATTGGATTTTATTTTATCTTATAATTTCAGTTCATCTAAATTTTGTGTTCTGTCCATGTGATGTTTGACTGTACCATTGACTGTTATGGAAGTTCAGCGTTGTATGTCTCTCTCTACACTGTGGTGCACTTAACTTGTGGATTTTTTATACTAAAAATGTAGAATAAAGACTATTTTGAAGATTTGAATAAAGTGATGAAGTTGCATTACACCTCACTTTAAGGATTCTTTACTCAGCTCGTTCTTAGATTTTTTTTCTCCACATATATCTTATGTCCCACCCAGAATTCAGATGAGTCCTGCTGTCATTCTGGGGTTTTGTTTTGTTTTTTTAAATGAAGCCTTTGGAATAAATTGAGGAGTACAAGGCCAAGACTTGACTATTTTCATGAGTCCCATTCTAGAGGTTTTACTTTTCTTCATTTTATTTCCTAAGCCCTTTCAGATCCTTAAAGCCTATTATGCCAGAGGTAGTCAGAACATAAACTTAGACATAAGGGGATTGATTCTCCTAACTTGCTCTAGAATTTGACTTGAGAAAAATGTTTTAGTATGACAGTCTGTAAGTTCAAGGCGACCTTCAGTTTCTCCAAAGTTCTGTGTGGGGAAATAATGAAAACTAGAATTGCCAAAATTGATTCTTCAACTCTTGAGTCTTGGGAGGAATTGAGGTTGGACAATGGAGCAATGCAGTCAAGACCTCAAAGGAGATTTAACTTAATTTCCAAGTAAAACAGTATTTGGGGAGCTATGATTTCTATCAAAACATTGTGTCTTTTGAACACATATCATTTGGGGACTAAGTTAGATCCAAGAAGCTTCTCTGGGCTTGATTCAAAGGACACTGGTGGGAAGAATGGTAGGGAGATTGTTCCTGGTTCCCTCTGTGTATACAAAAGGGGTCTGGGAAGGGGCATCTGGGTGACTCAGGTCGGTTGAGCATCTGCCTTCAGCTCAGGTCATGATCCCAGAGTCTTGGGATGGAGTCTCGAGTTGGGATTCCTGCTCAGTGGGGAGCTTGCTGCTCTCTTCCTCCACCCTTCCCTTACCTCACTCATGCTTTCTCTTGAGCAGAGTCTCAAATAAATAAATCTTAAAAAAAAGAATGGGTCTGGGAAATTACGGCTTTTGCCAGGATGGAAGGTAAAACCATTTCATCTCCCAGGGTATGTTTCTTTTCTTTCTTTCTTTCTTTTTTTTTTTTTAAAGATTCTATTTATTTATTTGACAGACAGAGATCACAAGCAGGCAGAGATGAGGAAGCAGGCTCCCTGCTGAGCAGAGAGTCTGATGTGGGGCTGGATCCCAGGACCCTGAGACCATGACCCGAGCCAAAGGCAGAGGCTTTAACCCACTGAGCCATCCAGGCGCCCCTCAGGGTATGTTTCTAATGACACTCCCCCGGAACAAGCTTCCCACCACCATCTTTGTTTCAAACTACTGAGATTGTTGTGGGAACTTGTGAAACTCCCCTAGGGTTCTTTCTGTTGGGGAGAGAACATATCCAAATGAGTTAAATAAGCAGAAGAAACTGTCGAAAAAGTTTGAGAATGGGTAATTCAAAATATAAAGGTAGTTATTTCTTGCACATGGGAATCAGATTTCTGTATCAATGAACATTTTTAATTGTGATAAAATAAAAATAGCATCAGTACAAGGTTATTCGGGAAGACAGAAAGGCCAGGCTCAGATTAGGAGATGGAGCACGTTCATCATGGGGTGAGGTCTCCCCAGTCTCCTGTCCCTTCCTGCTCACCCTGTTACCATGGTATCTAGCACCTGGGAAGAACTTCTACCGACACTATCTTTGTTCAAGCTGTCACTAGTAGACCAGGTAGGGGACAGAGGAGCAGCCAGAGACCCTAATGTTCCTGTCCTTTGACCTTGAAAAAAGTGAAGATGACCAGGCACATACTCATGTGGCCTGGCGTCGCTCGACCTTGCTGGGCAGCCACTGATACTAGCTATAATACAAAGGCCTGGCTAAAGACATCAACAACGGCTTTCTCTGTGTCCCTGGCATCAGTGATGTTGGCATTTGGGCCTGTGTCCTAGAAGGAGCTCAGGTTTGCCCATAACAATCAATGCTTCTCACTGGTTTCAGATAAAACTTTCACCTAATAAATTAAAGAGTGTGTTAGCTCTGGAGCCTAGATAAGCTCCTCGGGGGCCCGGGAATCATTAGATGAAATATTCCTCCTTGTCCCTGCCCTTGGCTGAATCACTCTCCATTTGGAGGATGGTGCTGGGCTCGCCTTCTGCAGGTTCGTAGGTGACGTAGCTGCCTTTGTTCTTGTACAGGTAAAAGAAGATCAAGACCACGACCGAGAGCAGGGTGAGGAAGACCACGGTGATGACAACTTGGAAAGGAGAGGGAAAATGCAGAGATGTTTCAGGATTGAGGATGTCTCAGTCATTCATGGGGTCCCCTGAATTCAATGATTCCCTCACTTTTTGTATAAGGATCCTTTTGTTCGAGTTAACCACTGTCCACGTCCACATCCATATTCCCCCATAAGCCCAACTTCCATGGTGCAGGATATCTGATGCCTCCTGGGGCTTAAGCTAAGCACACATGACTTTGGATTTCTAACAAAACAACCCCCTCTCAACCAGTTCCTGATGATTCTGAAGAAACAGGAAGGAGGGAAAGAGGAAATAGCTTATCCCAACAGGAAGACATTTTGAAACCCACGGCCTTCTGCAGGGATTTCTCTGATCCCTCCCATCCCTGTCCTCACCCACTTGATGAGCCACACATATTCCCACTGTTACCCGCATACTGGAGCGTAGGGCCCGTACACACTTATATCTATTTGTGGCCACTTCCCACATTTACTGGCAGTGTCTCAGGCGTGAAGCCTCTAAGTCTTTTGTAGCTTTGTGTGTGTGTGTAGAAGAAAACCTACATGCCAAAATAAGCCCATTAACGGATCTGGTCTCCAATTTGTGGTGCTTTCCTGCATAGGGAAAGTCCTCGATCACCATACTGGGTTCCTAGTCTATGGAGAGAGATAGCCCTTGAGTTCAAGAAGTCTTCTGGATTTGGCTCAGGGCCTTTGTTACCTGCAATGAGGGCTGTGCTTGCCTCGGCTTCTGGGGACAGGGCTTCAGTGGCCTGTAGAAACGGGGTGGTCATCAGCTCTTCTAGAAAATTTAGAAAAGTGGAAGAGGAAATGGGGTGAATTCTTTTGTTCTAAGATGTACATTTGTCCTTCAAATTTCACCACTCCACCTCTTCCCTAATAAAGAATTTGTCCTTCAACTCCTATAGTAAATCCATACAAAAAAACCTGCAGGACAAAACAGAAAATAAACTACCATTCAAAGACAATGAACACTTTGATAGATTTTTCTCTGCCTCACAGAGTGGTTAAAAGTATGGGCTTTGGAGCCTAACTGTAAGATTTGAATCTGAGCTCTGTCCTTTACTGGCTGTGTTACCTTCAAAAAATTACCTAACCCCTCTGTGCATTAGCAACCCCTCTGCAAAATGGAGATAACAGTACCTACTTTACAGGGTTGTTGTGACAGGTAATCAGTAATTCAGTAAGGGTAAGCTATTATTAGGAATGCATACTTTCACACAGATGAGATCAAATGAGTGTGTACGTGTATATATATTTACATTATATTGGCACAGACATTTCTTTAATGCTCTTACAAACTCTTTGTAAACATTATTTTTATTTGGTTTTTTAACTGTATTTTTTAGAAGTAGGCTCCATGCCCAACATGGAACTCACAACCTTGAGATCGAGATTCACACATTCTGCTGACTGCACCAGCCAGACACCCCAACATTATTTTCAAATAATAAAATAATACCCCTCCCTTATTAAGACCCTTTTCTATGCCACCAGAGTAGGCCCTGCAGTTGAAAGATTCTAAAACAAGACCTCTCCTACCCTAAAATATTATCTCATACCTCCTCCTGCTAGTGGTCTATCCATCCTTTATAGCCTGAAAGTCCCACCCTAAAGTCACTACCCACGTTCACAACACTCAAAATTGTGGTCTCCAGAAGTCCCTTTTAAAAGTAAACACACAGGGGTACTGGGTGGCTCAGTTGGTTCAGCGTCTGCCTTCGGCTCAGGTCATGATCCTGGGGTCCTGGGATTGAGCCCTGCATCTGGCTCCCTGCTCGGCGGGAATCTACTTCTTCCTCTGCCCTTCACCTTGCTTGTGTTCTCTCTCTCTGTCGCTCTCAAATAAATAAATAAGTAAATAAAATCTTAAAAAAGAAATAAAAGTATTTATATGGGCAGTCAGGGAGTCCTTAGTTCTGTCCCTAGTTAGCCTTTTAGAGTAGGGATTTGAAAGGCACCGAGTTAAGGTTACTGTAGGACAGAGGTATCCTGGGGAAAACAGGCCAGCTGACCCTGACATGGCCCACAGGAGGCCTTACTCAATATTCATTCAGTAAATAGCGGCAGCACTCATTAACTGTCTCCCCTTCGCCAGGTACTGGGCCTATCACAGAAAGCACATGGCCCGCCTTCACAGAGCTGGTCCCCCACCATGCCAAGGCTCGCAGTTCATGACTGCAATACACGAGACAAGGAAACCTGGGCATGCAGGAGAGCACGGGACAGAGGGTTTGATCTAGTCTTCCAGCAGGCACAGCCTCCACAGGAAGTGAGATTTGAGCTGGCAGCTGAAGCAGGGGTAGGAGTTTACAGGGTAAAAGGGACAAGAGCCAGCACAGCTGGAGCATAGGGCATGAGCGTGACTCCTGTCTAATGTCAACTGACTTCAGGTTTCCATCTAGGGCAAGTGAGATAAGTCACCAGCCGTGGTCCTGGAAGCAGTGCTGAAGGGGGCCAATGGTGTTGAGGAGTCTTTTCACACAGGCCAATAAGAGGGCTGATGAAGCTGGTCCCACAACATAGAAAGCAGAGGTCGGCTGCCTAGAGCCCCTCCCCGCCCTTTCCCAGGCCGGCCCAAATGTGCTCTCCTGGGACCGCTGGGGTGACTTTAGGCAACTCTGCAGGGCACTGGTGAGGCCTGAAGGAGAGCAGGAAGCAATCACATAGTGACACTGTTTACCTGCTTAGTGATTAAAAAAGAAAGCTACTCTGGGTTTGAACCTTGCCCCCACATTACCAGGTGACCTTAAGGAAGTTACTAAACCTCTCTGAGTTTTCGTTTCTTGAACTGAAAAATGGGAGCGTGGTGGGCAGCTGATGAGGGGGCTCGGGATGGCCCCCACTGCCTGGTGTTTATTTACACCCTATGTGAGACCCTCTCCCTGTGTGTGGGCTGGACCCAGGGACTTGCTTCTCTCAAAGAGAGTACAGCAAAAGTGATGGGCTGTTACTTCTGAGATTATGCAGTGACTTCCATCAAAGGAAGCCTGATCTAGTCTTCCAGCAGGCAGAGCTCCCCATCACGCACACTTTCCTCCCCCAAATCTCCCGGGACTGCACTCCATGTTCCCACCACTGACCTAGAATTCTGTACAGATGCTCTTAGTTTTGCCTTTCTTAAACATTAGAAAACGTAAGACATACAAAGCACTGAGAAGACTAGTTCATGTATGAAGTTTAAGTATAAAGGATAAGAAGATTCAAGTCAATCAACAGCAGTTTACTTTGCCCCTACCATGTTGAGAAAGGGGTAGTGAGTGCTGAGGTCAACCAGGGGCAGGACCACGGAGCTCCATCAGAATGAGGGTTCAGAGGACAGATACATATGACTCCCCGAGGACAGATGATGATTGCTAGTTGGGAAATTCTGCAAGTGATCCAGATTATAACAGCTGCCATTTACTAAGCCCCTGTTCCATGCTGGGGGCTTTATAACATACTCATTAACCTTACATCAATCACTTCAAAGTAGGTATTTTTATTTGCTAATGTGGACCCGGAGGCCCTGGGAGAGAGTTAAGTGAAACGGCTCACGTGGCACATGAAGGAACAGTGCATGGAGCTGAGATCTGAATCCAGGACTTCCCGCTCCAAATCCCAAGCTAGGTATTTATACTAATCCTTTCTACTGTGTCCTTTTCTTTTTTTCCAATAGGGAACAAGAGGAAGAGATCATGAAAGATTACCACGGGGCAGCACAACAAGCCTTCCGGAAAGCTCGAGGGTTTAAAAAATTGGGGTAAAGGGAAGAGAAACACCCACCAACCACAATCACTGCTGTGCCACAAAGAGTTGTCCTTATGGTGCCTGGGTGGCTCAGTTGTTGAGCATCTGCCTTTGGCTCAGGTCATGGTCCCGGTGTCCTGGGATCAAGCCCAGCATAGGGCTTCCTGCTCAGTAGGGAGCCTGCTTCTCCCTCTCCAGTTCCCCTTGCTTGTGCTCCCTCTCCCTCACTCTCTCTCTGTCATAAATAAATAAAATCTTAAAAAAAAAAAAAAAAAAAAAGAGTGTGTCCTTAATGCAGACTGGCTCAGGGGAGCTACATCAGTGTGACAGGAAAGCCATGTTGCTTCACAGGCAACCTCCCTAACTTTATAACCTTTGATGCACTCAGAGGCAAGCTCACTACAACCAAACAGTGCACGTCGGCAACGTGGAAAGACCTTCAGGGACATACAATTCGGGGCGCCTGGGTGGCTCAGTTGGTTAGGTGTCTGCCTTCCACTCAGGTCATGATCCCAGGGTCCTGTCCTGAGTTGGGCTCCCTGCTCACCAGGGAGTCTGAGTCTGCTTCTCCCCCTCCACTCCCCATCCTCGTTCCCACTCGTGCTCTATCTCTTTCTCTTCAAATAAATAAAATCTTTTTTAAAAAAGATTAAGAAAAGAAACATACACTTCAATAGGAGTGCCTTCCTATTATTTACATGAAGCCATCTGGCGAAGCAGTTAAGCACAAATGAAGGAGGTACAAAGAAATTTACATCTACATTAAGGCAACGAATTAATGATGAAGGCAGATTCCACATCAGATTTTTACTTATGATGAAAATGGTCTCTGCTGGAAGCAAAGGCTCTCTGGACTCTGCTTCTAAAAGGAGGAAACACACACCTCAGGAACAAAGGCTCATCCATTTTGTAGCAGTGTCCGAATTTCCTTTGTTTTTTTTTTTTGTTTTTTTTTTTAAAGATTTTATTTATTTATTTGACAGACAGAGATCACAAGTAGGCAGAGAGGCAGGCAGAGAGAGAGGAGGAAGCAGGCTCCCTGCTGAGCAGAGAGCCCGATGCGGGGCTCGATCTCAGGACCCTGAGATCATGACCTGAGCCGAAGGCAGAGGCCTTAACCCTCTGAGCCACCCAGGCGCCCCCGAATTTCCTTTGTTTTTAAGGCTGAATAATATAACAAAGGAAGTTCTGACATATGCTACAAGATGGATGCCACTTGTTTATTTTTTTTTAAGATTTTATTTATTTGACAAAGACACAGGAAGAGATGGAACACAAGCAGGTGGAGTGGGAGAGGAGAAGCAGGCTTCCTGTTGAGCAGGGAGCCCGATGTGGGGCTCGATCCCAGGACCCTGGGATCATGACCTGAGCCCAAGGCACACGCTTAATGATTCAGTCACCCAGGCTTCCCAATGGATACCACTTATATGAGGTACCTAGAATAGTCAGATTCATAGGGACAGGACATAGAATGGCAGGTGCTAGGAAATGGGGAGAGGGGATGAGCAGTTGTTACCATTTTTTTTTTAAAGATTTTATTTATTTTTTAAAAGATTTTATTTATTTATTGACAGACATATCACAAGTAGGCAGAGAGGTAGGCAGAGAGAGAGGAGGAAGCAGGCTCCCTGCTGAGCAGAGAGCCCGATGAAGGGCTCGATCCCAGGACCCTGAGATCATGACCTGAGCCGAAGGCAGAGACTTAAGCCTCTGAGCCACCCAGGTACCCCTAAAGATTTTATTTTTAAGTAATCTCTCTACCCAATGTGGGGCTTGAACTTACAACCCTGAGATCAAGAGATGCATGCTCTACCAACTGAGCCAGCCAGAGGCCCTGGGATGGCAGTTGTTGTTTAATGGGTACAGAGTTCAGTTTGGAAAGATGAGAAAGTGCTGGAGATGGATGGTGCTGATGGTTGCACAACAGTGTGAATATGCTTATTAATGGCACAGAACTGTATACTTAAATACTGTAAATTTTATGTTATGTATAATTTTACCATAATTAAAAAACCCCTTCTCTTCACACAGTTTACATTCTGAGAAGAGGGACAATAAATAAATAAGTAGAATTATTATTGCATTAGTATTATTGTATTGTAACTGTTATTAGTTGTTGATTAGTGCTATGTAGAAAAAAAAGGAGCAGGAAGTGGGGTAGGGGGTTGGCATGTGGATGGGGTGCTCAGGGAGTCTCCCTGATGAGGTGACTTAAGTACAGGCCTCTAGAAGTTGAGAAAGGCAGCCTGGCAGAGATCCGGGCAGAGGGAACAGCAACTGAGAGACAGGGGTAGCCACAATATTGAAAAGCACTGATGCATGCGTGGCACGCTTAAGGCACAGCAGAGAGGTCACTGAACAGAGCAAGGGAGAAGCAAGAGGAGAAGAAATCGAGGGGGCTGTGTACTATAGGTGTCGTAGGCCACAGAAGGGCTTTGGTTCTTTCAGTGACTGAAATGAGAACCTCTTAGAGGTTCTGGGGCAGAGACTGGATTTATATTCCAAAGAAGTGCTTCTCGACCTCTGTTGTGTATAAGAACCTCCTAGGGATCTTGTTAAAAGGATTCAGGGGGCCGGGGGTAGGGCCTGAAATTCCAAAGACCATGCTTTTGAAACACTGAGACCACCATATTGGGAGGAAGCCCAACGGAGCCCAGTGAAAAAGCGGTAGGATTCTGAGACATTCTGACACTAAGACTGACAGGGTATGTATGGGGTGCAGTCAAGGATGACATCAAGGTTTTGGGCTTGAGTAACTGGAAGGAAGGAAGGCATGGTGTTACCCAAGCTGGGAAGCCTGCAGGAGGCACAGATTTGGAAGGGAAGATCAGAGTTCAGTTTTGGACATGACTGCTTATTAGATACCCAAGTGCAGCTGTGAAGACTGGAATTTTGGGGTGGGGGGCGCCTGGGTGGCTCAGTATAAGATTAAGTCTCTGCCTCCGGCTCAGGTCATGGTCTCAGGGTCCTGGGATCAAGCCCCGAGTTGGGCTCTCTGCTCAGCAGGGAGCCTGCTTCCGCCTCTCTCTCTGCCTGACTCTGCCTCCTTGTGATCTGACTGTCAAATAAATAAATAAATAAAATCTTTAAAAAAAAAAAAAAAAAGACTGGAATTTTGGTAAGAGGTCTGGAATGGAGATTTTTAAAAAATCTGCATATTTAAGCTCCTGAGAATGGGTGAAATCACCAAGGGAAATAAGTATTGATAAAGAAGCCCAGGGCTGAGCCCAGAAAAGAAAGAGCAAAAGAGACTGAGGAGTAGTAGCAAGCAGCCAAACAGACCAAGTACGAGGATACTGGGTTTCCCCATGCAGGGCTCCTGAAGGTCCCAGAAAACAGCAGCTCTGGTGAACTGCTGTATGTAAGGCCCTAGCTGACACTGAATTTAAAAAAAAAAAAGGAAGAGGAGGAACTGGAGGCAGAATATAGATAAAACTCTTTTTTTCTGTAAACATGAGCAGAGCAATGGGGCTGCAGCTGGAGGGGGAAGGGAGTTCAAGTTTTTTTGTTTTTTCAAGAATGGGAGAAATGACAACATGTTTATGTACGGATAGGAAGGACAGAAGAACTTGGATGAGAGGGAACAGCTGGGGATGCCTGAAGGAGGAGAGTGGCTGCAACTGAGTCCTTGCAGGGAGGGGATCCAGCGCCCCAGAGAGGGAGGGGCCGGCTGCAGACAGAGTAGAGAGCTAGGGACAAGCATGTGGGCGCACAGGCAGGTGGCAGAAAGATGGGGACAGTGGGAGCCTTCGGCAGTTCTTTCTGAGAACTTTAATTTGCTCAAGAAAACAGAGTGCAAGGTCATCAATGGAGAGTGAGGGGGGGAGCCGGAGTTTAAGAAGAGCTGAAGATGCTGCAGGAGTAGATCTTGTCTTATCACAAAACACGGATAAGGCTGTTTATACTAGGGGCGCCTGGGTGACTCAGTCAGTAAACCGTCTGACTCTTGATTTTGGCTCAGATCGTGATCTCAGGGTCCTAGGATCCAGCCCCTGTCTGGCTCCGAGCAGGGAGTCTGTGTCTCTCCCTCTCCCTTGCCCCTTCCCCAGCTCGGGCTCACTCTCCAGAATAAATAAATAAAATTTTTAAAAAAGATTTTATTTATTTATTTGACAGAGATCACAAGTAGGCAGAGAGGCAGGAGGAAGCAGACTCCATGCTGAGCAGAGAGCCCAATGCCAGGCTTGATCCCAGAGTCCTGCAGAGGCTTAAACCTACTGAGCCACCTAGGTACCCCATAAATAAATATTTTTAAAAAGACTCTTTATAATATCCTGCGGAGTAACAGAGCCTAGCTATCAGGACTAAGCGGAGCAGGAAATGACCACCACGGGAAGAAGGGGGCAAGTCCAACCACAGGTTCCTCCTCTGGGATTTGACTTTAGTTCTTTTCGATTGATACTACTACATCAAGCCATGCCAGCACCAAATTTAAGACCTTTCTTAGGTCTTAATAAAAGACTACAAATAAATAAATAAAAGTATGACATCACCAGACGGGCCTAAGAAAGTTCAATATCAATTTCCCGATGGTAATAACTCTGGCTTTTTCGCTTGACTTTCCTAATCCACTGCCTATTAAATTCTTTGCAAGATCTTTGTTTTGGTGGTCCACTTCGGTGGCGCCTTCCACATAAGTTGAGTGTGCAAGCGCTTCGTGCCTTTTGGGTAAATGCAGACTCCAAGAGGCCCAGGGAAAGTGTGGCAAATTTGTGCAAGTCTCCAAACAAGAGGGGGCAGCTAATAAGCTGATGAACGGAGAGATTTCAAAATGACTAGAGAAATGGGCCAACCTGAGCAGGGCAAGAATTTGACAGATTCTTTGGTCTTGTTCAACTACCGCCAAAGAAAGAATGGGGAAGCCATGGCATGGCAGCAGCATATATAAAAGATTTACAGTGAGATCCCCAGAAAGCAATGGGTACTGGAATGGCAAACGGCAACAAGAGGGACAGCTGGGCTGTGGGCTTTTGGATAGCTTTTATTTTCTTCTATATGCTTTCCTTTATCTTCCAAATCTCTTATGATGGTATGTTGATCCTTGAACAACATGGGTTTGAAGTGCATGGGTCCACTTATAATGTGCATGTCCCCCCATAAACACAGTGCAGTACTGTAAATGCGTTTTCTTTTCTCTAGCTTCCTTTATTGCAACAAGGCAGTATATAGTATGCAAACCATGTAAAATACGTGTTGATTGACTGTTACTGGTAAGGCTTTTGGTCAACAGTAGGCTATTAGTCGTTAAGTTTTGGGGGAATCAAAAGTTATACGTGGATTCTGACTGTGTGGGTACTCAGCACCCCTAGTTTTCAAGGGTTGACTCGTCTTTTATAATCTTAAAGAATTTAAAACTTGCTGTTATTCTAGGCCCCATTAATATAAATATGGTCTCTAATAAAGAAGACAACAGCGCGGCCCTACTTTGTGCCACTGCCACTCTTAGACTGCTGAGCTACGTCTGGGTATGACAATTTTGTGGGAGCTACCAACATAGTGAATGGCTTGGAAATTGTTCAGATAAGGAAAGCTGGCAAGAGAAAGCCCAGAGAAGAAACTCACAGAGAGCCTAGAGCTTGAATGCTATCTTGAAATATGCTGATGGATGACCTGTGCATCAGGACCACTGGTGGTGGTGGTGATGGGGTGCCTGGGTGTCTCAGTTGTTCAGTGTCTGCCCTGGGCTCAGGTCAAGATCCCAGAGTCCTGGGATTGAGCCCATGTCAGGCTCCCTGGTCAGTGGGAAGCCTGCTTCTCCCTCTCCCTCTGCTTCTGTTCCCTCTCTCGCTGTGTCTCTGTCAAATAAATTAATCTTAAAAAAAAAAGAGGGCCACTGGCCAAAACTAATGGGAGAGAGAGGTCTCTCCAGAGAAGGAAAAGCAAAGCTGATAAAATCCTTCACGGGGTACTGGAAGGAGAATTCTAGCACGGAATGGGTGGTTCAGTTAGCTGACCCTCAGAAACTTTCTCAGCCTTAGTTTTGGAATTTTTATAAATTGTCCACTAGCTGACCCTCAACCTTAATATTAGAATTTTTATAAGTTGAAAATGTTCCATCAGAATTCTCCTCAACATAAATATATATTTTTAATTTTCTCACTTTTTTTTTTTTTTTAAAGATTATTTTATCTCTCCTCCATCCTGGTGATGTAAGCAGGGTTGGTATTATCATTATGTACAAGCTCAGAAAACTGCCATCAGCCAGCCCAGGATCACTAAGCTGCTGGCTGAGCTGGGCTTTGAATCTGTCTCCTCATTCCAAGGTGTTTTCCACCACACAGCATCAACTCTCTATGTTCTGGAAATATCTCTGCTCTGCCTCAGCTAACCATTTTAGTTTATGTGTCCACTGGGTTTGGTTCCCTGAGTTTTACTGTAGAGTGGAAAGTACTATAGCACTGTTTGCAAGAGTCACCCATATCTGAATGTCCATCAGCAGAGGAATGATTACATAAATTACAGGCCATTCATTCTGGAAACACCATACAGTTGTCAAAAGGAATGTTGTATATCTGTAATTACTGGCACAGGATATACGGTGAGATGAAAAAAGCAAATTACTAGGGCAGCAATGTGTAGTAAGATTACATATTTGGGAAAAAAAAGTAAATTAAGATGAAACTATAAACACATGCATACACGCATTTATTATGTCTGCATATACATATAAAAGGTCTAGAAGTCTATTCCTTAAGGGGGCATATAATAGCCTTTTTTTTTTTTTTTTAAGATTTTATTTATTTGACAGACAGACATCACAAGTAGGCAGAGAGAGGGAGGCAGAGAGAGAAGAGGAAGCAGGCTCCAGCCTGAGCAGAGAGCCCGATGCGAGGCTCGATCCCAGGACCCTGGGATCATGACCTGAGCCGAAGACAGAGGCTTTAACCCACTGAGCCACCCAGTCGCCCCCATGTAATAGCTTTTCAATGAAAAAATAAACAACAAAACAGGAACACCATAAACATGGTGTTCCTACACCATTTCTCTCCTGTCTCCCTGCCCAAACAAAGGAATACTAATGTTACTCTCTTCCTTCTCTCTCTTCAGGCTTGGAAGGACTGTAACACCATTTTTCTCTCAGGTGGGGGGCTTGGGGTAGAGGACCACAACAAGATCTGAGGCTCCACCCAAATCCTAACCAACAACAAATGAAGTTCAAGATCTATTTTGCTTACGTACCTTTTTGGTCATTGTTAACCCAGATACCTGTTGGTTTCTTTGAGGCCCTTGTTTTCAGGCTAAATCTCTTATCATTGAGGCATCAGATCCTTTGCCACCTGAGTCTGCCAACCTACTTATTTGCTTTAGACCTGCCCAACAATGGGTGGCTCCCTCAATTCTCCTTTCCATGGGAACCCGCCCTGGAATTCTACTTCCTTTCTCTTTCCTTCTCTTTCATGTGCTGAGCCCACTGAGAGCGGTGTGCCATGACAGAAAGAACACAGGCTGTGCAGTTGATTGAGACTGGGCACAAAATCCTGCCTCGGTCTTTATTAGCCACATGATCTTGGGAGAATTTAACCTCTGATAATTTCTTAATTGCCCCGAAACTCAGTTTTTGCTTCTGTAAAATGAGGATTAAAATCTGTTCGTGAGGTTGGGATAAGGAATAAGCAGAATGAGAAACAATTAACAACAAAACTGGCCAGTTAAAAAGTGGGTAAGGACTTGAATAGAGAGTTCTCTAAAGGAGATACACAAAAAGGAGGAGGAAGAGGAGGGGGAGGAGGGGGAGCAGGAAGGGAAGGAAGAAGAAATAATGCAGATGGCATATGAAAAGATGCTCAATATCACTAATCATTAGGGAAATGTAAATTAAAATCACAAAGAGCAGTTCACACCCATGAGGATGACTACTATCAAAGAAAGGAAGAAAAAGAACAGAACAAGTGTTGGTGAGAATGAGGAGAAATCAGAACCTTTGTACACTGCTGGTGGGCCTGGAACATGGTGTAGGTGCCGTGGAAAACAGTGTGGCAGGTCCTCAAAAAATTAAACAGAATGACCATGTGATCCAGCAATTCCTCTTCTGGGTACATACCCGAAAAAACTGAAAGCAGGTACTCGAGAAGAAATTTGTATACCCATATTCCCAGCAGCCTTGTTCACAATACCCAAAGGGTGGAAGCAGTCTCTTGGTGGATGAATGGATAAACAAAATGATGTAGTACATGTATATATAATGATGTGTGTATGATATTATCCAGTCTTAAAGAGGACGTTCTGACACACGCTACAACAGTGATGAACTTGAGATGCTAAGTGAAAAAGCGAGACACAAATTGACAAATACTGTATGATTCCACTTATATGAGGTACCCAGGCAAATTCATATAGACAGAAAGTGAAATGCTGGTCATTAGGAGCTGGAGGGAGGGGGAATGGGGAGTTATTGTTTAATCCATAAAGAGTTTCAGTCTGGGAAGATGATGAAGTTCTGGAAATGGATGGTAATGGTGGTTGGTTACATGTGGTGGTAACGGTGTGAATGTTAATAATTCATGCCACCGAACTACCAAAACATGGTTAAAATGGTAACATTTATATTATGTATATTTCACCACAAATTTAAAAAAAGAAAGAAAAGAAACCGTCCAAGTCCTAGAAAGAAAAAAAACTGCCCAAGTGCTAACTCCTCAGTTAGCTGCTGAAGCATCCCCTCTTTTTCCTGTGGGTAGGTCTATTCTAGAGTTCCTTTGCCTTCTCCAGAACACCTTCCATGGAAGACAGTGTGTGTGATCTCACACATGGCACTAACTTGACCCAGAACAGCCACTGCACCCTTCTTGGTCTGTACAAACCTCATCTATTCTTCAAGGGTTAAGTGCTCCAGTCCATTCCATTCCCCACTCATGAAGCCTTTGCCGACCAATCTAGATTTCTATCCACTTCTCCGTCTTCTCGTTTCTCACTGGACCATGGGCATTATGAATGATGTGCATCACGGTCATAGAGGACAGTGTCTTCAACTTCCCTGGGTTTGTTACTCACCTGTTTCCACATCAATATAGTAGATAACGTGTGTCCTAATGAATGACGAATGAGGCTGTACATGAAAACACAGGTGCATAGACCAACCAAGGTTTTTTCCTCCCTTACCCTATAGTACACAACGAAAACCATCAGTGACTGATGGTCTGTCTGGCTCAGCTTGGTTACTAAAAAAAGGTGGCAATTCTTTCTCAGTGTGGTGAGAGGTGGATCCCTGCCTGACCATAGCCCCAGATAACAACGGGTTTTGATGCTGCAGTGTATCATCAGAGGAGTGGAATTAAAAAGCAGGTAGAAATCCTTTCCAGGAAAAGGTGGATCTCTAACAAGCACCAGTTAATAGTAACAACCAATGTTATTGAGTGCTTCCTAGGTATGAGGCACTGGGGCTGGGTGTTTTATATGGGTTATCTCATTTAGTCTTCACATATAACCTCATAAATAGGTACCATTTTCCCCATTTTACCAATAACAAAACTGTAGCTTAAAGAGTGGATCACTGGCTCAAGGTCACAAAGCTTTTTAAGTGGGAGTATTGGGAACTAGCCCAGGTCCATGTGATTTCAGATTCAAACTGAACCAAAGTAAGCATTTTGGTTGCCCTCTGCAGCTTCCCAGGACCTTTTCCCGTGTGAGGCGGGCACAGGGAAATGGGAGGGTCACCCCATCTGGGCTGCGGCCTCAGGGAATTCCAGGCCCTGGCTGGAGGTGGGGGAATGTTAACAAGTCTCTACCGTTCCTATTGGGAAAGGCCTTCACCTACCTCTTCGAGAAGGCGTGGTTAGCAGACTAGTCATTGCAGCAAATGGATGGGCACCAGGGAGAGGCAGATCTGTACGAAGAGGGACAAAGACAGGCATGAGATGGGTGGGCCCCTATCCGGGATTGGAGACACTGAAGTCCCAGGAAGGCCTTTGGGGCCAGGTTTGCTCGGATTCCTTCCCTCATGGGGCTAGTCCTAAACCCTTCTCTTCTGGTTTCCCTCAGAATCTCCTCCGGCTGCAGGTGCCAAGAGCCGAGCCGAGACCTCTGGTTCTTGGTAGGGCGTTGCCTCTGAACGTCCTACCCCAAGGTCCTTTCACCTGGCCCCCACATTTACCTAAGAGATTTCTCCCGACCTGAGAAAGTAGGCGAAGGTATGCAAACGAGCGGCGGACCCAGTTTCGCCCCGCCGCAGGCACAGGTACCCCGCTCTTCCCGAGGCTGCGCGCAGCCGTCCACTAGGGGTCAGGAGAGGCCCGGGAGGGCAGGACCCGCCGGCTCCGGTGCCCGCGCGGGGGCAGGGCCGGGGCCTGGGGGCGGGGAGCCAGACACGGGAAAGGGAGGCGAGGGGCCTCCGTCCCCTTCAAGCTCGTCCCTGAGCAGCCGCTGTCCGGCCCCGGCCCGTTCCCCCCACCCAACCCCCCGGTTCTCCCTTCCCTGCCCGCCGCGCCGCCCGCGTACCGCCCGCCGCACCCCACCGGCCGGCCAGCAGCGCCGACCCCACTGGGCCCGGCCGGAGACTCGGCGGCCCGCGCGGACGTCGGGGCTGGCGCGGCGAGGACCGGGATACCCAGTCTCGGCCCCGCCCCCGCCCCGGCCCTCCGGCGTTTACCGGCACCCGGCTCCCGAGGCAGCCCGCGGCGCGCGCGCGGCCGTCCGTCCGTCCGTCCGTCCGGGCAGCCGGCTCCGAGCGGCCGCGACGGGAGGCTGTGGGCTCGCGTGGCTCCCGTGGCCGAGGGGACTGCGGTGTGCGTGCGGGCCTCGCCCTCCCCAGGTGCCCTCCTCCGCGTGCTCACCTTACCAGTCGGACGGGCGGCCGGGGGAGGGCCCGGCGCCACTCCGCGCGGCCTTTTGAACCGGCCGGGGGCGGGAACGGCGGAGAGCCGCGGAGAGCCGCCGGGGGACGCGGAGCGGGAGGAAGCGGCGGGCGGACGCGCGGAGCCAGCTGCGGAGGCCGGCCGAGAGTGGGGGTGGAGGGACCGGCCGACTGGGTGGGACAGGAAAAGAGGAGAGAAACCGCCCTCTGCAGGTTCCCTCTGCCCGGCCGGCCGCCTCTGCTCCCCCGGGAGGAAAGGCTGCTTTTCCTTGTCCGATTGTCACTTCACTCTCCATCCGGAGCCGCTTCCTCCCTCGCGCCGAGGCGGCAGACGGCGTGGCATCGGAACTGGGATAACTGGGATCTGTCCGCTGCCTCCCCATAGACGTAATCTGAATTTCCAGCAAAGGTGGAAAGTGCATTTACGTGCGTTTGCACGTCATTTAGGTAGATAGGTCGGTGTCCAGAATTTTGGCGCGTTAAGTTAACTCAATAGGCGCGCCGCAGCGGGGAAGCCCGGCGGGTTGGCGGGGAGGGGACGGGGGCCCCATCCGGATCTTCCTCGTCTGAAGTTCTTCTCAGGCGGAGTATAGAGGTCACTGAGCGGCTTGGCCTTTTGATTCAAACAGTCCCAGCCCCGCCGCTCGTTAGCGCGGTGCTTTGGGCTAATAATGACTAAACATCTCTAAAATCTGTTCCCTCATCCCTGGAATGAAGCCATGTCACAGCCACACGTTTAGCACATGGTGAGCACCTCAGTTTTAACTGCTAAACGTGCCGTACTTGAGCCATCTCGACTCACTTCTCCGTGGCAGGAAATGTTTCCAAATTAATGAACTCAGTGACTAAGGATGTAATACTATAAACACAGGCTCTGGAATCCGCTCGGCTGTGTGATCTCAGACAAGCCACTTGGGTTTCATTTCTTTATCTAGGGCAGTAGCTGTCTCATGAAGTTAGTGGGGGGAGAGAATGAGTTAATACATCCAAAGCGTTAGAACCTTACCTGGCACATAGTAAGTGCTCAGTAAAGGCTAGCTGTTTTGGGGCGCCTGGGTGGCGCCCAGGCCACCAGGCAGTGGGTTGACCTTTGCCTTCAGCTCAGGTCGTGGTACTCAACAGAGGGGACTTGGTTCCCTCTCTCTGTCTACTTGTCATCTTTCTATCAAATGAATTAAAAAAAAAAGCCTAGCTGTTTTTTTTTTTTTAATTTTAAAAAGATTTTATTTGTTTATTTGACAGAGATTACAAGTAGGCAGAGAGGCAGGCAGAGAGGTGGGGGGAGCAGGCTCCCCATTGAGCAGAGAGCCCAATGTGGGGCTCCATCTCAGGACCCTGGGTTCATGACCTGAGCCAAAGGCAGAGACTTTAAGCCACTGAGCCACCCAGGTGCCCAAGGCTAGCTGTTTTTATCTTGGCTTCCTATTTAGGGTTAGGACTCAAGTGGTTATTCTGCCAGTGGTAGAGATTTCCTTGCTTACGTATTCCTGTGAGGAGCTCTCTAGTTTTGGAAATCAATGTTTATATAGATTGACAGACAGAAAGGTCTGGTGCACGTTTGTTTGGGGAACAAAGACTGACAGAAAATCTCAGAGAATAGAGGCATAGTGTCGTGAAGAAAAAGAAAACATAAAGTAAGCAAACGTGGGGTTACCTGGGTTGCTCAGTCATTAAGCATGATCCGGGATCTCGAGCCCAGCATCGGGCTCCCTGTTTGGTGGGAAGCCTGCTTCTCCCTTTCCCACTACCCTTGATTGTGTTCCCTCTCTCCTTCTGTCTCTGTCAAATAAATAAAATCTTGAAATAAACAAATAAATAAAAATAAATAAAAGCATGGTTGTTTTCATTCTTAAAGATATTTGGTTGGTAAAAACCAGAGGGGAAAAACAGAGTAAGTTCATGAAATTCATCATTTTAAAATGTATTTTTTTAAAGGCATAGTAGTTATCAATGAGGAGGAAGGAAGCCCATATGTGGGAAAACTACCAGTCCAACCAAGAAAAGGCAAAGAAAGTAACGTGTAGGCAAGATGTATGCAAGTTAAGAAAAGAGGTTAGGCTGGCCAGTTCTCAGATAAAAGAATATCCAAGATAAAAGGAAATTCAAATCCTAAGGGTTAAATTCCAAAGGTGGACAAATGCTTGCATTTACTGACAAGCTGATCCTGAATTCCAGGAAAGGTTGAGATTTTTTTGTTATCTGGTTATTGTCCCCATAGGATATTCCATTATGTACTAAAGATTGTCATGACCCCTTGCATACTCTTCAAGGCCATCCAGATATTTGGTTGGTAAAAACCAAGGCCATCCAGCTCCACTGGCTACTGTCCTGTTACTTTCACAATTTGATGGTTAATCACTCACAAGTAACGTTTTTCTCTTTAAAATATAACCTTTAAGGGTGCCTGGGTGGCTCAGTGGGTTAAAGCCTCTGCCTTTGGCTCAGGTCGTGATCCCAGTATCCGGGGATGGAGCCCGGCATCTGGCTCTCTGCTCAGGGTGGAGCCTGCTTCCTCCTCTCTCTCTGCCTGCCTCTCTGCCTACTTGTGATCTCTGTCTGTCAAATAAATCAATAAATCAATCAATCAATCAATAAATAAATCTTTAAAATATGACCTTTAAAGGTATGCTGGTACAATGATTTTATCCCTGTTGGCACATACCATTCATTTAAAAATGTAAATTTAAAAATGTAAATATGCAGACAAGTAAGATCCAGTATGCATACGCTCAGGACCTAATTTAGCATAGAATAGCAATACTGTTGGCAGTGTGTGTATGCTGTTCTTTGGTGTATCCTATATATCCTGGCTGTGTCATGTTTCCAGTTTTCTCTAGCTATCAATATTGTCCTTCAGACTGCCAGAAGGCAGGGACTGGGGGATGTTCTTGCAATTAATTTTATAAGGAGGTGCATACAGACAGATGATGAATGGAGGCTCCATGGTGGTGGACTAGCAGTGTTCTCCAAGGTTTCAATGCTGAACTTCAGAAACTGGAGCAGCCATCCTTCTGTCAACAGACCTCAGGGGCCTCAGGGCAGGAAATAAGAGATACTCATCTCTGTCCAATTTATTGGCTTCTAGCTCTTTCTTGTGCTAGCCACAGGATGGCAGCCTTCTAAATCGTCGCTTTTCCCCTGAATAACTTTACCATTTAAAAAAAAAAAAACAATAATTTATTTATTTATTTATTTGAGAGAGAAAGAGAGAACAGGAGAAGGAGCAGAGGGAGAGCAGGCTCCCTAATGAACAGAGCATCTGATTTATTTAGAAGAGAGAGAGAACAAGCAGAGGGAGGGGCAGAGGGAGAGGGAGGGGCAGAGGAAGACAGAGAGAAAAAAATCCAACCAGATTCCCTGCTGAGCAGGGAGCCCCATGTGGGCTCCATCCCAGGACCCCAGGATCGTGACCTGAGCATGAAGGCATGATGCTTAACTGACTGAGCCACCGAGGAGCCGCAACTTCACCACCTTGTAAATCAGGGTAAACAACTTGGTTCCTAGCCAAAACTATCTACACTAAATACGCTCTACACTAAATATGCAAAATTACTAGTTATGCCCAGCATACAGGCCCCTTCCCCTGCCTTCCCAGAATCTTCCGCGGGGCCATATGCACATGAAGCATCAGTCTCACAGTTTAGTAAATGTTTCCACTTTTGTTGTGCCTCTGTCCTAGCAGTTACCTTCGGTGCTTGTCTCCCCCGACCCCCATCAGACTGTAAGTCCCTAGAAGTCCTCCCTGGCATACTCCTTTCCTAGGAGGGAAAGTTCTGCGGAGAAAAGGCTTGAATTGGATTTTGCTGGATGAATGTGGAAGGGTGATTCCAAGCAGGTCCCGGAAGGCCTTAGACAGCTGGGGGCCTGATTGCCAGCATTTCACCCACCCTGCCAATGCCCCTGGAGTAGCACTCCCAGCCACGGTTCTGAGCACCAAGGGAATGGGAGGGAGAGAACGGTATTAAAATGTATTAAATGTATTAAAATGTAGGCAGTAGGGCTTTCAGAGGGAAGCATGCAACCTCTTCTCCATTTCAGCAGTAGAAATCTTTTGAAGGCTTTTAAGGAAGACTAGTAGGATTAGATCTTGGAAGAATGGGGCACCTGGGTGGCTCAGTTGGTTAAGCAACTGCTTTCGTCTTAGGTCATGATCCTGGAGTCCCAGGATCCAGTCCCACATCAGGCTCCCTGCTCAACAGGGAGTCTGCTTCTCCCTCTGACCTCTCCCTTCTCATGCTCTCTCTCTCTCTCTCAAATAAATAAATAAAATCTTAAAAAAAAAAAAAAAAAGATCTTGGAAGAATGATTCCAAAATACGGTCATTTATTTCTAGCTCCCTGACGGACGCATCTACTGGAAAATCCTGCAAGTTCTTAAGCTCCTTGTATCCAGTGTTTATACAGGACATGCAGTCAACTACACAGTAAGTGTGTAATGTGATCGGTTTGACACATAGGTATGTGTCGTTCAACAGTGTACTCATTAAACAATCACTAGAGCTTTATGAATAGTCCCATCTCTCTGAAAGCTTCCTTGTGCACACCCTCCCACCACCACCACTGGTCGGTCACTGTAGACACTACCATGCATCTCTATAAACGGGGCCAGTCTCATTCTTTCTCCAGGGCATCTGGATTTGGAGGGGACACAGAGGAAGGTGGTGGAAGTCTCTTGCTTGGAGGGCAGCCCAACACATTCCTGCAACAGACATCCTGGTTCTTTCAGCTCTAAGAGCTGCACAGTGTCCTTCCAACGTATTCTTTGTTGCTTGATCAGGGAAGTTTGTTGTTTGCAAGTAGAGAACCCTCACGCAGTGACACCCGTCAGCCTGTCGTCACCATTTCAGAGAATGGCACCCCCAAACCCTAGTCTCTCAAGCCTAACCTAGAGTAATTCCTTACAACTTTGGTCATGTGTCCTCTTCTAACACATTCCTAAATCCTGTCCATTTTGCTCCCTGCTCAATAGTCTGTCTCCATAAAGTTGTCACTTTTTTTCCTTGTCATTGTTTCTCTGGTACCTCATATGGTGCTTGGTACAGAGCAGGGGCTGGCAAATGCTTGCAGGGTGGCTGCATGAGTTGGGACATTGCCCATAACCCCACAAATAGAAGCAAAGAGGGAGAAGCACCGGCATGTGTGTGTTTATTAGGGTGGCAGGATGTCAAAGTACATTTTTAACTTTTTCCCAGAAGTAAATGAGAGGACTTGAATCCAGGATTTTGGATTCTAAATTCCGTGCCGTTTCCACCCTATCATTCCGGTTGTATTCTTTCTCTTCATTTGGGAGCTCCTTTTCTCCCTCCAGCCTGCTCATATACTCATGTACACCAAGTAGCAGGCTGTAAACATGGGCTATGGCTCTAAAATGTAACCCCTTTCCCCGGGTACTTGCTTGTTGGCTGAAAAGTGGGGGCAGGGGCCTGCCTTAGGGCATCTGGATTGAGCAAAGGAACTTATGGCCCCTGGCATCATTCCAACTGGGGGTCAAGGATGTGACTAAAACTTTCTGAACATGGGGTAGAATCGATGCCCTTACCTAAGTGGAGAACAGTGTGCAGGGCAGGGACAACTCCTTGTGTCAAAAAAAGAAAAGCAATCCATACACAGTCAGAGTAATCCTTTATTTAACAATCTGAAAATCTGTTCTTTTAGCTCTAAGTCTTGCAAAATGAGTGGTAAGTCAAAGATTTGTTCACTATTCTCTGAGTATTTGTGGTAATGTGTCTCTATGCAGACGTGTCTCCATCTACAGATGCTTACGCTTTTTATAGTCACTTTAGGCCCACTTTACTTAATATATGAAGTCTTCTTATTCTAACAGTACTAAAAGCCTGAATTAAATATTCCCGGAAACTAAGAGTTTCTTCTCCCCAGCCTGCCGCCCTCCCTCCCCCAAGTCTGCTCCTCAGCCTCCATTAATGCTAGATCTTTCGAGACCACCAGCATTCAAACGGTTCGAGAACCTACAAAGGAATGCTAGATCTTAAGTCCCTCTGACCTATATACCCTCTAGCTGAGAAGCTTCTCTGGAGAGGTGTGTGTGGAGGTCTCGGTAGTCCCTCTTCAGAGGTAGTCAGTTTGAACTGTAGATACCTAGAAAGGAAACAGGTTTGGGTTAGATGCTGACCTGCATTCCCACCAACCACATGGTAGGGCATGGAGAAAGGGCTCATTTTGCTTTTGTCGAATTATATTTCTTGTAAGGCACTGGCCTCTGTGGAGGGAGGCAGTGTGAAACTGGTTGTTGGAATTACTGTAAAGATTTGTTCACTGTCATCTCTTTAGGAGGGTTCACAGGAGAAGGTTCTTTTTCATCTTAGTATCTGGAATTGTTACTCTTAAGGACTGGGCATCGTGAACTGGGTGAACTGACCAGGTCTGCACCTTCCTCTTGGATGTTAGGGAGTGTGGAACCAACTTTGTGGTCCATCCTCCGTAATTTTATTTTAAGAATGTGTTTCTGTACTTGCCTAACTCATAGCTCTATTTTATATCATTAATTCACTTCTTCTTTTTTATTTTAAGATTTTATTTATTTGAGAGAGAGAGAGAGAGAGAGAGAAAGCATGAGAGAAGAGAGGTCAGAGGGAGAAGGTGACTCCCCGTGGAGCTGGGAGCCCAATGTGGGGTTGGATCCCCGGACTCTGGGATGATGACCCGAGCAGAAGGCAGTCGCTAAACCAACTGAGCCACCCAGGCACCTGCTAATTTACTTCTGAGTATATTTTGTGTGTCTGTGTACTTACCTTTTTGTGTGCCTTTTATATATCTTTTTTTTTTAAAGATTGTGTGTGTGTGCCCACGCATGCACGTGCGTCTAAGTGGGGAAGGGGAGGGGCAGAGGGAGAGAGAATCTTATGCAGGTTCCATGCCCAGCAAGAGGCCCATATGGGGGTTGATCTCACAAACCTGAGATCATGACCTGAACCAAAATCAAGCGTCAGACACTTAACTGACTGAGCCACCTAGGCACCCCACTTAACTCCTTTTTGAAATAAGTTCAAATTAAAATATTTAGGGGGTACCTGGGTAGCTCAGTCAGTTAAGCGTCTGCCATTGGCACAGGTCATGATCCCAGACTCTTGGGATTGAGCCCCATGTCAGGCTCTCTGCTTGGGGTGGGAGTAGGGGAAGCCTGCTACTCCCTCTCCCTCTGCCTGCCCCTCCCCTGCTTGTTCTCTCCCTCTCTGTGTCAAAAATTAGGAGATAAGGCTATGGTGAGAGGTTAAGAGGTTCAAGGACAAGCACTGGGAAATGAGCACAGGAGCCACAAAGTCCCAGGTTACTCTTGGGTCCTCTGGCTCCCAGGCGGACTTCGCTTGACTTCGCCTTGAGGATATTGTTCACTGCCAGGTTCCCCTTGTAGCCCACAGTGAGGTTTCCAGACTCTAGCCAAACCTCTGTGCACCCCCAATGCCCAGTCTTACCACTCACCCCATTCTCCATGTTATCTGGCATCCTTACCTCTTCTTGAGGCATGACATTGCTCTCTTCTGGAACGGCAGAGACATGAAGCTGAAGATCTTGGCTCTACAAAAAGAAGAGTTCTGCCCGTGAGAGGCGGCTCAACCTCTAGTCTCTCAGCTCACAAGGGTCTTCTGTGCCTTACACTTCACAAGGGTCACAGACATTATGAACAACATACAGTGTTGTTTTACTATGACCTGAGAGCATCATGGGAGGCTTTACTGTCATTTTCTATCACAGATCAAGAGACTGAGATTCCAAGGGTCAAATGACCTGCTGGGACAGGAAACCAGGTCTTTGGACTCCCATTGTTTCCATGATCAGACACTGTGTGATCTGTGTGACACACATCTGTATATAAATCTATGTGGGAGGCAGTGAGGGTATAAATATAGGTTTTATTTTTTTAATTTTTTTTAAAGAATTTATTTATTTATTTGACAGAGACAGATCACAAGTAGGCAGAGAGGCAGGCAGAGAGAGAGGAGGAAGCAGGCTCCCTGCTGAGCAGAGAGCCCGATGCGGGACTCGATCCCAGGACCCTGGGATCATGACCTGAGCTGAAGGCAGTGGCTTAACCCACTGAGCCACTCGGGCGCCCTAAATATAGGTTTTAAAACCACTACCTACCACTTCTAGACCAGCCCTCCTCGGGAATACATAGCAGCTCTCACACTGAGATGTCCCTCCACTGGGGTGGTTAGGAAAGGCAAGGGGTGTGATGGTTTCTTTGGGAAAAGTTCTGGGTTCTGAGATGGGAACCTGAGGCGTGGAAGCCAGGGGAAGAAGACCTTGGCACTCTAAGGGGCCTTCTCCTTGAAGGAATTTTCCTTCTTCTTATTCCTTCCTTCAATTCCAGGCTATGAACTGCCCCAAAGGTAATACCACCTTCCAGAAAGTTACCATTCTTTAAGAGGACCTTCATTCTCTCTCAGGTGATTCAAATGCTGAGCAAGAACAGATCTGCTCACAGTTTTCTTTTAATGTACCCATTTTTATATGTGATACGTTCATAATTCTGCTTGAGTGAAAATGTGCCTTACGGTGCATCTATAAGGGAAGGGAACTGATCTTGCAGGACACAGGCCTCTGGAGACTGATGACTCTCATAGGCTACGATCTGAGACGCTCTAGCTGCTTAATTCGAAAGGAAAAACATCTCCTTAGCTGATGACCAAGTAATCCTGGAGCAGAGACTGGGAGTAAGGAAACACTATAAATCTCCAATACAGGGAGGTAGCTTCAGGGGGAAGGAGGCTGCACCCTGTATCTCTTTCCCAAAGAGGACAGTGTTACTGGCCTTTTCCTCAAGAATTGTATGTAGGCCCCTATCATCTCCTCTTTAATAAGATGATGCCCAAGAGGCAAACCTGTTTTATGCACTCTTTTGCTGACCCCATACTAAAATCATATACTATGTTACAAAGTCACATTTAAATGAATTTTGAATTTTCCAAGCTGTTGAATTGCTCTTTTTAGTGCAGGGCAGTGAAAAGTGGCTACACTGTACCTACACAAAATCCCACATTTCTGTGTGCTTATTCACTGTCTACTCGCCCTGCACATCTCTCCCCATCGGTAGAGCTTCCTCAGCCTAGAAGCTGGCGAGGGTAGAAAGTTTCACATCTTGCTCCGTGAGGAGCTTCTGTGCCTCACGTGAATCAAGACTAAGAGCATAATAAAGCCGCCAACTCGGGTGTCAGTACCTCAGGGGAGTTAGCGGAGGTGAGCTGACTGTTCTCTTCCTTGCCCTCCATCTTCTTGGCCACGTCAGACTCTGAAAAGACCTGTGGATCAAAGTGGACAATGTAGAATTCCACACCTTCCCGCCCTGGCTGCCAGCCCTGGACCCCCCGTGCACACTAGATGGTGCCTATGGGAGCAGCAGGGGACCCATGTCCAGAGAACAGGAGGATCTCAACAGAGCCAGGTCAGCCTTCAGTGGTGTGAACTGGGTGGTGTGAACTGAGGGGTCCCAGAAGTCTTAGACTCCCGCTATCTGTACAGCATAGGCCCCGATCTCCTTCAGTAGCTAAACGTTTCCTCTGACCACTCTGTTTAAAACTGCAATTTAG
The DNA here is from genome assembly GCF_964662115.1 of Mustela nivalis. Taxonomy (NCBI): domain Eukaryota; kingdom Metazoa; phylum Chordata; class Mammalia; order Carnivora; family Mustelidae; genus Mustela; species Mustela nivalis. The sequence goes on from NC_139026.1 coordinate 89,007,173, forward strand.
GGCGCCTGGGAGGCTCAGTGGGTTAAGCCTTTGGCCTTCGGCTCAGGTCGTGATCTCAGGGTCCTGGGATCAAGTCCCACATCGGGCTCTCTGCTCAGCAGGGAGCCAGCTTCTTCCTCTCTCTGCCTGCCTCTTTGCCTACTTGTGATCTCTCTGTTAAATAAATAAATAAAATCTTTAGGACAAAAAACCCCAAAACCTGCAATTAAGCCTTTACTCCCTGTACTTAAATGTACTCCGTACTTAATTTTTCTATCTCTTATCATGACTAAATTGTCATTTTACTTATTGTTTTTTGCTTATTGTCCTTATTCCTCCCATTCCCCATCCACTAGAATGTAAGATGCAGGAAGGCAGAGAATTTTACATTTTGTTCAATGTAATAGCCTACCTCCTAGAAAAGTGTCCAGCACATAGCAGGGGGTCAGTAAATAATTAGGGAATGAATGAATAAATGAATGAATGAATCTTGGTGCCATCTAGTTAAATGTCTTACTATAATCTTCTCTACAGGGCACCTGACAGATGCCCATCCTGTTTTTGTTTTCAGAAATCCCTGTGTCTCCTTTCCCCTATATTTCAAATTGGTTTTCCATATCATTTTTTAAAAAACAGAACTAATTGCTGAGAGTTCCTCTTATACTGATCCAAAATGTACTTGAAAAAAAAAATCTTTACATATAGTTCTGCCTTCAGGGATTTCATAGAGCAAGTGATACCTCTCACCTATACAATAAGCCTTTCCATGTAATTTGAATAGAATACGACTTGATTCCCCGATCCTTCACAGAACTGGTTGCTCTTCACGTGATCTCTGTCTCTATTTTATTTATTTTTTTATTTTTATTTTTTAAAGATTTTATTTATTTATTTGACAGACAGAGATCACAAGTAGGCAGAGAGGCAGGCAGAGAGAGAGAGGAGGAAGCAGGCTCCCTGCTGAGCAGAGAGCCTGATGCGGGACTCGATCCCAGGACCCTGAGATCATGACCTGAGCCGAAGGCAGCGGCTCAACCCACTGTGTCTGCCTTGGGCCCAGGTTATGATCCCAGAGTCCCAAGACTGAGCCCCACATTGAGCTCCCCGCTCAGTGGGGAGTCTGCTTCTCCCTCTGACCATCCCCCGTCTTGTGCTTTTTCTCTCAAATAAATATAACTAAATATCTTCAAGAAAGAAAAAAAAAAGGACTCAACGAGATCCAATCTCACCTCAGACATCAAGGTAGGGGAAATACAAAGTTCTTCTGGATTCAGATTGTTGATGCTTTCCTTTTCTCTGGCCTCAGAAGTTCTTACTGGCTTTTCTGGTGGCTGTGGGTCAGGAGAAACCTCTAAAGAGGTCCTAGGACTTGGAGTCCCAGCCCCCAAGAAGGCCCTGGGACTGGCAGGTGAGCCCTGCTCAGAGGCTAGAGGGCTGGAGGGTATGTTTCCTGAGGAGTGCCGGGGGCTGGGAGTGGCTCTGGGTGGAGGAGGCCTATTTGGAGGTGCTGAGGTCCTCTGGATAGAGGCTCTCTTCTTTGGTTGTTCAGCTCCTTCACTTGAGGTGCGGGTTCGGAGGACTACTTCTGGGAGAGATGAGGGCTGCTCTGAGGGGGTAAGGGCACTGCCTGGTGACGGAGAGGGCGAGCAAGGGAGAACTTCCTCCTGGGACCTGCCGCCCTCAGTGGGGGGAGAGGGCTGGGCCTGGGCGGGACCGTTGCAAGCAGGCAGGGACTCTTCCTCCTCAGAGGAGCTGGTTTCCGACTCTTCCTCCTCCGTCTCCTTGTCTTTAATCTCAGAATCCTTTTCTCCTGGGGCCAGATCGGATGCCAGCTCTTCTTCACTTGCAGAGACGGAATCCCTCTCATTCTTCAAAGAAAGTGCAGAGGGACTGGTAGGTGAGGTCAGGGGGCTGGAGACTGCAGACGTAGGAACTGGGGAAGAAATGACTAGAGAGCGTCTGCTGCTGCTGAGAAAACACAAGCATTCGGATTCAGGAGAGCTCAAAACTGGAAGCAACCCAACACTCCTAATAAATAATGAGGCATGCATGTAATAATAAGCCACAACAGAGCAACGTATGAGAAAGTCTGTGTACCTCACAATCATCCTTCATAAGGTGAGAAAGAGGCTATAAAATTTTATCCATATCACGATCTCAATTATATAAAAATATATAAAGAAAACAAGACTAGAAAAAAAAAAACACAGCAAAACACCAACAAAATATTTTCTCTGTGGAAGGATTCCCTGGGTGATAGGTATACAGTTGATGCTTGCGGATTCTGTACTTGCAAGTTCACCTCCTCCCTAAAACCTATTTGCCACTCCAAAATTAATTCTCATGACGCCTTTGCAGCGAGCTGCGGACATACATGAGCTTTGAAAGATGAGTGCCTAGACGAGCACTTTCCCAGCTGAGGTCTAAGAAGGCAATCCTCTGCTGTGTTTTGGCTCTTACACTGCAAATGTGTCCATCTGGCCATGTTTTTCACATTGTTGTGCTTTTTGTTGGTGATTCTCTTGTTTAAAATGGTCTCCAAGTATAGCACTAAAGTGCTCAGGGCCAGAAAACTGTGACATGCCTTACAGAGAAAGAATACGTTTGAGAAGCTTCCCTCCAGCATGAATTATGGTGCTGTTGGCTAGAAGTTCAATATGAAGGAATCAATGATATATATTATTTGCTTATTTAGAGAGTGAGCACAAGATGGGGGAGAAGCAGAGGCAGAGGAGAATCTCAAGTAGACTCAACGCTGAGCACAGAGCCTGACCTGGGGCTCAATTCCACAACCCTGAGATCATGACCTGAGTGGAAATCAAGAGTCAGATGCGTAACCGACTGAACCAGGCAGGCACCCCAGCAATATGTAGCAAATAAGGTGTCTTTAAACAGAAACACACAGCCGATGAGGTTATGTATTGATTGGCTGATGAAGACGCTGGGAGCAGAAACTCACAGGAACCTAATGCTGTGTTTACCTTAGCAGCAATGGTTCAGTATTCACGAATCTGGTGCTCGCCGTTACTTTACAGAACACGAGCACCACGGATAATGAAATTGACTGTAACGTTTATCAAGTATGCTGGATACCGGGCTGAGTGCTTCTACAGTCAACATCAGTTTGACTCCTTCTCGCCTGCTCAGGTGCCTCCTACGTACTGTCCACAAGCAGATTAAGCAATCCACAAATATTTACTTGACAGGTACCAATTATGTAGGCACAAGGATGGGAGACAGGCATAGGAAGAGAGAGAGAGAAACTTAGTTTCTGCCTTGTGGGAGTTTCTGACGTGAGATAATCTGAGTGACAGAGGTTCCTTCTAGCACTAGCATTCTTGGAGTCAGCAGGTTTAGAAGGCCCAGGACATAGCAAGATAAAAACCAGATTTCCCTACAAGGTTCTGGGACATCTTGGTTTAAATGATAGTAGGTTTCAGATGAAGAGACAGAAAGAACTCTGGCTTTTAATGCTGGGAAAAGGAGAAACAGAATTTTTTAGAGCAAAAGGGAATTCATCTAGAAAATCTACACTGACCCTTTAGTGATGATTTTTAACAGTCTATAACAAATTGCTAAATGAATAGTATTAATAACAAATATGAGCCTGATTCTTCCTTCAAGTCCCAAGGTCAGTTTCACCACCTCCTTTTAAAGTCCTCCCTGACCATCCATATGATGGCAAGTACCTTCTTCTCTGGAATTCCTGCTGGTCTCATCAGGTACTTAGTATGGGCAAACTTATATTGTTCCTCGTCTCCTTAGGTACACTTCCTGCCCTTCCAACTTTTGGTAAATCACCCAAAGGACACGTCTCCTATGTCTTTGGATCCCTAACTCTCAGCATAAAACCCTGTACGTAGTGGGAACTTAAATCTTCCTGAGCAAAGGCCTCAGAATGAGAAAGTGATCACATTCTAAAGGACAGCTGAATAGTTCTACAAGTCAAATTTTTAAAAAAACATAAATAATCTAGAGATGACCAGATGGCTCAGTTGGTTAAGCTTCTGCCTTCAGCTCAGGTCATGATCCCAGAGTCCTTGGATCAAGCCCTGCATTGGGCTCCTTGCTCAGCAGGGAGCCTATTGCTCCCTCTGCCTGTGCTTGCTCTCTCTGACAAATAAATAAATAAAATCTTTAAAAAAATTGAAAAAGATAAACAATCTAAATGAAAAATGTGAAAATAAGGATAAACAGGAAGGCCCCAGGAAGGAACCTTAAATGGCCAATAACATGGAAAGAAGTTCAAGCTAGCTAGCAATTGTGGAGATATGAATTAAAGTTGCAAAAAAAAAAAAATCCATTTCATATCTGTTAGTTTGGAAAAATTAGTAAGTCTGACAAGGTCACGTGTAGCAAGAATATGGAGCAACAGGGGCTTTTATCTGCTGCTAGTGGGTTATAAACTGGGCACTTTAGAAAGCGGCAGGACAATGCCAATGTCTGGTAAGGCTGAAGAGGCCCAGATGCATGGCCTGTGACTTGGCAACTCCACTCCCAGTACACACTCTAAAGACACTCTTGGTAACAGTCATAGGAGCCATGTAAAATGTGTCCATTGCAACATTATTTGTAAGAGCAGGAAACTGGAAATATGAGCAGGAGGACGGATACATAAATTGTAGACTAGCTCCACAACAGCATCCGTAACCAGGAAAGGAAAGACCAGAGCTGGCAACGTGCAGCAGCAGGGCCCATGACCCTCACAAAGAGTACAGAGAGAGCAAAAGGAGTTGCAGAGGTACATACGTAGTATAATTCCATTTTATAAATTTTAAAAACATGCAAAATGGTAGTTTCTGTGGGTATATATGTGTGCCAAAAAGTAAAAAGAAAAGCATGGGAAAAGCAGATACTGAATTTAAGACAGTGGTTACCTTAGATGAGGGGGGAGGATGGGTGGGGAGGGGGATACTGGGGACTTGAATAGTGCATAGGATAGTTGATTTCATAGATTGGGTGATAGCTGTATGGCTACTTATTGTATTCTTTTTTAGTGCATCGTTCTTTATACCTTTAGTGATCGCTGAAATAGTTCACACAAAGAAAAAGGATTTATATAGAGCCATAATACAAATAACTAACAATATGATGGGCGTGAACACGAAGGGAAGGCCAGGATCAGGTACAGCGAGAGTGCTGCGTATGTTGACAGGAGACACGAAGGAGCAAGGAGTCTCAGAGGAGTTGCTCACCTGGATACTCCCTTCACCACAAAGACTTTGTTGGAATGCTGCTTCTCCAGTTTGCTCATCACCTCGTAGAGACTGTGGTTCAGCTACAGCCAGCAAGAGAGATGGGTGGCTAGCTGGTAGGGACCTGAGACAGACATATCCCTTCTCCTCTCCCTTTCACACAGTTCCCAAAACAATACCCTCCCCACCCTTAACTATAAAATTCCCCCTCATCTCTTTGGCACTAGCATCCAGGACCCTGCCTGATGCCCCTTCTTCCTGGACTGTGTCTAAGTTCTGCCTCTTCTGTCAGAAGGGCGGCTCTCTCAAGGCTGGGTCCTTGATGTTTGATGTTTAAGTTGAGGTTCTAGATTCTCTCAGGTAATCCAGGGAAGAAATACTAATGAGGCAAACCATCATTTAGCTAAAGCAAGTGTGGAGAGGAATATGTGAATGTGTACATGGATTTAATTAACATTGTGACAGAACCAAGTCTCAGAAGCCTGGGACTAGAAAAGGCCCCATGAGGTAGTGTTCTGGGGCTGCCTCTCACTGAATAGGATTGGCCTTCTCCATTCAAACCCAGCTACCTGAGAGACTGACCTGTATTTAAACACTGCCCCCTTTGCTCCCTAGCAACACAAGATAAAGGTTTCACAGCTTGGTTCCGCATTTCAGCTCTTCCTTCCACAGGCTAACCTCCTTTATTTATCTGAAGGTCAAATCTGGTTGCCATTATTCAGTTGTTCATGGAGACCAGGAGGGCCCTCTGATGTGTACACCTGTGCTTTAACACAGTTCAACACAGTCAGTTGAGGGCTCAAACCTGCTATGATCAATATTTAATGTGATTATGTACATTTAGGGCTACTTTCCTATTTCCTAGAAAAACCCACCTAGGTGTCTACCTTGGGTGGAGGTTTCTCACCTTGCTCATCTCCCTGTAGAAGACGTCCCTCAGGTTGGAAATGTTTTGGAAGATGGTCACATAACATCCAATACGACTGTCAGGAGGCAAAAAAACAAAAAACAACATCAAAAAATAAAACAATAACAAAAAGCCCCACAACAACACATCTGGGTAAGGTTAGTAAAGGAAACCTTTTGAAATACAAGGTGGAAGCTTAAGCCAACACCTGCCAACACCAAGATCCTCAGAGAAAAGCACCCCATACCCTAGACTGTGGATGTTCTGGAATCTGGACTTGTCAAGTCAGGCCAGGAGTACACTTGACTCTTGGAAGAGGGTGGGAAGGTCAGAGGAGACACTTATCAGTCCAGTCTGACATCAAAGTAGGAGAGACCTCTAGTTGCATAAAGCTCTCTTGATTCAGGCTCTTTAGGTATTAAAGTAGATATGAATGAAAGTACTGTGAGGCCTTTTTAAAGTGCGCTCTAAATATAAGGTCATGTGATAATAATTATTATAATAAATAATTACTCTTTCTTGTTACACACTACTTGGTCTGCTATGGAGTGGTGTGCACATTAGTGGAATTCTACTATAAATGAATTGGGGCAGTTTACATTTAAAGAAACTGTATTAAATTCCAGTGCTATTTAAATCACGAGTCACATAAATAGTGTTTGAATATACATGTAGTTATTTAAAAGGCTCCATCATACACAGAATAATATTAAGTGAAAACATAAAATACTGACTATAGCTACATTGCAGCATATCTTGTACAACGAAAATAGGATACAAAGAGAATTTCTACCCAGATACATCTAAAACACTTTCACCTTCTGTGCAGCAAAGACATCATTAATAGAAATAATCATCCCCTGGTTTATCTTCTAGATCAATCTGGATGTTCAAGAACCAAGCTCGTTTAAAACAATAGACACTGAAGCATGAAACCAGATATTCCTAGCTCCTATGATGACAGTAATTGACTTGCCAAGATCACTCCTAGCCGATAAGCATCTTGCCTTGAAACCGGAAAAGCTGGCAGGCCAAGCAGGGTTATCTCTATATTGCAGATGAAGAAACCAGCATCTGGGGTGATAAGGCCATTTGCCTAATATCGTCCAGCCAGCCAGTAGCAGGGCTGAGGCAACATCCTGCTCTGGGAACAGAGCTCTTTTCTTGAGGTGACATGCTTGGGTTGCCAGGTAACCTGGGCCTCCTTAGGCCCAGAAATCTAGGCCTTTCCTGATTGTCAACCATTACCTGTGATAAAGAACAGGCAGCTCCTCCAGCAGTTCCTGGTTCAAGTCTTCAAACACACTCTGGGCTTTGTTGAACTCTTCTTCTGCCTGGGGGGGTAAAAGAGACAGGACAGATTCCCTCAATCTGGAATCTGAGGCTTGAGGCGGCCGCATATCTTCCCTGCATTCTTTTTAGGGACTTGGCTTACCTGGAGCCACACCTCTCCTTCCCCAGACCCGTGTCCTCCCCAGCCTTGGCATCTCTGACTACCCTTTGAGCACTGGTGTCAGGGAAAATGGGATTTCCTTTGGGACGCTGGATGCTGAATTTATCATTTCCTAAACCCGGCTTGGCCCAGTGACTTGCCACTGTTACGGAGGGGAGAGAGGGCAGGAAGGTTTCACCGTTTTGTTTTGTTTTGTGGTTTTTTGTTTTTTTTTTTTTACCTTGGCAGTCTTGGCCTCATCTTTCTTCTTGGCATTCTGAACCGCCTCCAGGTGGTGTCGGGCACTGTCATAGTCCACAAGTTTCCGACCCCGCTTGGCAATTCTTTCCTAAACCAGAGTCAGGAGAGAGGGCCTTGATACTCACTTTTCAGCGGATGGGATGCAGGTTAACAGAGTAGCAAACAAACTGGGTCCTATTACCAAATTTCACTTTCTAACAGCTTGGAGCCCATGGAATTTCTGTTGCTATTTGGAAAGAATGGGGATTCTCATTGCGGATGGCAGCGGGGATGGGAAGAGACAGGAAAATCCTACAGAGCTCGTGGAAGCCTGCACTAAAAGTTAATATTTCCTATGAACCCACTAAAAAACTGGATTCAGGCTCCAGGAGCAATGGCCTTGAGGATCCAGCTGAATTCAAAGTCAGGAGATGGGGGTCTTACTCCCAGTGCTGCCACCTATTAGCCTTGTGCCGGAGGGCAAGTCACATCTCTTCTAGAACTTCAGCAGCCTCATCTGCTCTACAGTGTTATTTTAAAGATCAAACGCTGACTACAAAGTGCTTTGAAAACCCTAAAGCGTAATAAAAGTAGTAAATTACGGTGTACACCGAGAGAGCATCTACGCAGTCTCATCCGAACTACAAATCCAATCCTAGATTTTGCTAGGATCTTAGTGATTGTCTGGTCCAACTTCCTATTTCATACATGGAGCTTCTCTGTAATACTCAAAATCAGTAGTTCAACTTTTGCTTGAAGTTGAACTTCAACTCCCAACTTCACAGTATATTTCAGTGTTTGAAAGCTCTATGAGAAACTTAAATCAGGATCCCTCTAATTTCTCCGTATGAATCTATAAGCAGCACAGTGCCTGACAAGGCAGAAGCTTCATAAATCTGAGTTGAATGAATCAATGAATTCTAACTTTGCTCTCTGAAACTATTTAGAACAGGCTGCATCCCTCTTTCACCTAACAGACCTCCCAGTACTGGAAGATAATTGTTATGACTCATGATTCCTCCCAGTTTCCTCTTCTCTACAATAAACATATCAGCTTTTTTTTTTTTTTTAAGATTTTATTTTATTTATTTGACAGACAGAGATCACAAGTAGGCAGAGAGGCAGGCAGAGAGAGAGGAGGAAGCAGGCTCCCTGCTGAGCAGAGAGCCCCATGCAGGGCTTGATCCCAGGACCCTGAGATCATGCCCTGAGCTGAAGGCAGAGGCTTTAACCACTGAGCCACCTAGGTGCCCCATATATCAGCTAGTTTTTTAAAAAAAATTTTACTTACTAATTTGTCAGAGAGAGAGAGAGAGAGCACAAGCAGGGGGAATGGCAGAGGGAGAGGGAGAAGCAGGCTGTCTGCTGAGCAAGGAGCCCCATGTGGGAATCGATTCCAGGACTCTGGGATCACGACCTAAGCCGAAGGCAGCCGCTTAACCCGCTGAGCCACCCAGGCATCCCTATTAGCTATTTTTTCTTTTCATCACTTAAATGGATGCCTTGACCTGTATCTAATTCAAAACCCACTCGGATCTAGTTCACTGAAACTTAATTCTAAACATGCCCTTGGGGCGCCTGGGTGGCTCAGTCATTAAGTGTCTTTCTTGGGCTCAGGTTATGATCCCTGGCTCCTGGAATCGAGCCCCCCATCAGGCTCCCTGCCCAGCAAGAAGCCTGCTTCTCCCTCTCCCACTTCCCCTGCTTGTGTTTCCTCCCTTGCTATTTCTGTCAAATAATAATAAATAAAATCTTAAAAATAAATAAATAAAATAAACTTGTTGAACATCACTAAAAATATATATGTATATATACAAATATATAAAATAAGTAAATAAATAAACATACATGCCCTTCACACCTTTAACCCTCTACCCTAACCCTCCTATCCATCCAGCCCCTGATTTTTACATCTTTTTCCTAAGCTTCATTCCTAACCGTGGGCTTGAACTCTACTTAGGATGTTGACCCCGTATGTCCTTTTACCTCTGGGGGCCCCCCTCGACTCTGAAACTGATTACCTTAATCTCGCTGAACTGGGCTACATAGTTTTCCATGGTCCTCAAAGCCTGGTCAGCTAGTTTCTCTTCATAGTCTTCCCAAAGAAGATCATTATTCTGTGGGGCAGAGGGCAGAGGACAGAGGTGAGGGCCCCGCTTCTCGGCAACAACTGTATACCAGGGAAAACCCAAATCCTTTCTGTAGCAAACTGCCTTTTTGGAGTGCTGTGTTTAGAATGTCACGTTGGGTTCCGGCAAAGGGTCAGATGAAGAACCAGCCCTACCCCTAGGAACTGCCCTGTAACAGCCTGGCCATACATTCAGGGACAAGAACAGGAGAAGGCAGTCAGAGTCCTGGACTCTAGAGCTTGAAGGATAGGGAAATTTGGAAAGAAAAAACTGCATGAAGTTAGTTTTCTAAGACAACCAGTTGGGTTTTATGTAGGTACAGCTTCTGTAAGGTTTTAAGGAGGGGAAGATGGCTGACCGCAGAGGCATCCGCAGACCAGGGAACACTTGTCTTTACCTTCACGGTTGTTGCTTTGTGCTACCACCCATGACTGAGGCTATACACATGAGGGGTTCAGACTGGCTCCTTTGCTTTCCTGTTTGCTCAGATGGAGAAGATAAGAGAAGGCTGAAATGAGGGCAGGGGTGAGTGCAGAAGACTTCTAAAGCCAGGACGCTCTTACCCCTGCAATGGCCTTCAGCTCCTCGTGACCGTCCCACTCGCTGCTGTAGATCTCCTGCAGGGTTTCTGACACTCTCTTCGAGCTTTCATGCATCACTGAAAGGACAGAAGTTGGTCCTACCATACCTTCCCCCCAGGGAGGCTGCTGTAACCATCTGGGTGAACGGGCAGACCAGCTGGTTCACTCCAAAGGATGCATACCCAGAAGGTTTGGGTGATCCGTGAGGAAAACTGGGGGGGCTGGGACAGGAAAGGCCGCTCTTCCTATGCCCACAAGTTGTGGGCATCAGGGGTAGGCAAGTGATAAAATGCCTGAGAATGGTTGGTTTTCTTTCCATCCCCAGAGCCCTCAGAGGTTCGCTTCTCCTGTGTGACACACTACCCACCTTTGACTGCATTAAGGAAGTTCTTCAGGTCCTTGTAGAGCTTCTGGCCTTCTGCCTGGAAGGGAGAAGTGTTTTTGGTGACCAAAGAGATACATTTGGAGAGATGCTTTAGAAGTCAAGGTAGAGAAGTTAGGTTAGAAGCAGAAATCAGTCCTGGAATTTGCAAATGGTATAAATCAGCCTCTGTTCTCTTTACCCAGAAGTTGTAGGTTGTCTTTTTGGGGGCAGTTTTTGTTCGGAGATTGTTCCTATGGCACTGGCAGGCCTTCTTGCCTCTGTTCTCTCTTCTAGTGAACAGAAGCCTATACCCCAGGTCCTCTGCTGAAATTTAAGTGTCCTACATGACTGTGTCTATGCGATCCTCTGGCTTACACCTTCCTCTCTGGGTAAGTAATCTGCCACTATCTTCTGCAGACACTCAGCCTTCTCCTCCTCTGAACCCCCATACGGGCCATTCTTCTCCTCCCCTGACATCCTTCTCTGCCTTGCCTCTCTGTACCTTCCCCTTCCATCAGTCACGTGCTTTACACTTCTCTTCCAAATGGCTCATCACCGATTCTCCTCCTGTTTCTTTTTTTTTTTTTTTAAAGATTTTATTTATTTATTTGACAGACAGAGATCACAAGTAGGCAGAGAAGCAGGCAGAGGGAGAGGAGGAAGCAGGCTCCCCGCTGAGCAGAGAGCCCGATGCGGGGCTCGATCCCAGGACCCTGGGATCATGACCTGAGCTGAACGCAGAGGCTTTAACCCACTGAGCCACCCAGGCGCCCCTCTCCTCCTGTTTCAACTCCGATGGCCTCATCTATAGCTCTGTCTACCCAACCTTATCTTCGCTCCTGTGTTCCAATTCTCAATTTTTTTTAGGCTGGGCCTCACAAGCACAGCCTAGCTCTCCTCCCTGGAAAATGAAGAAGAAGGGAGAAAAGAAGAGGAAGGTATCACTCAAGTTTGGACATTCAAATCTCCAACCCAACAGATGAACCACTTTTGTTTTAACTCTAACAAATAAATGTCCATTTAGCTTCTGTTTCTTGAATACCGCCAGCGACCAGAAACTCATGACCTCTTGTGAAGGTTGTGCTTCGATTTTATTTATTCATAGATATTTTATTTATTTATTTATTTTATTCATGTGTGAGAGGGAGAGAGAGAGGGAGAGCACACAAGCAGGGGGAGCAGTAGGTGGAGGGAGAAGCAGGTTCCCCCCTGAGCAAGGAGCCCGATGAGGGACTTAATCCTAGGACCCTGGGATCATGACCTGAGCCGAAGGCAGACAGTTAACCGACTGAGACACCCAGGCAGCATCCCTGTGCTTCAATTTTAAATAGCTATTCTAGGGCGCCTGGGTGGCTCAGTGGGTTAAGCCGCTGCCTTCGGCTCGGGTCATGATCTCAGGGTCCTGGGATCGGGTCCCACATCGGGCTCTCTGCTCAGCAGGGAGCCTACTTCCCTCTCTCTCTCTCTGCCTGCCTCTCCATCTATTTGTGATTTCTCTCTGTCAAATAAATAAATAAAATCTTAAAAAAAAAAATAGCTCTTCTATAACTCTGGCCCACTGCTCTCAGGCTGGCCTTCTGTACTCAGAGCAGATCTGGTATCTCTCGCACATGTTGGAAGACATCTTTCCCAGATCCTGCACCGAGTCCTGTCTTTCATAGGCTCCCTCTGTTGTTGCTCCTAGCATTATTTAAAGCCTTTTCTGATTCTCTTTCCTCTGCGAGGACTCTAGTTTCTAGAAGTTGTATGAGAAGGGAGTTTGAGGCCAGACCACTGACATTTGGAGTGTGACTTCTGGAGTGTGGGCCTGGACTGAAAGAGGCAGCCCACTGAAAGGTAAACCACAGGGCAGGGCCGATGGGGCTGAACAGTGATCCTCACACCAGTTCTGGGGAAGGAGTACGTAAGTTAAGATGTATTATGCATGTACCATAAAGCACTTAAGAACTTGTTCATTTGTTTTATTTGCTTGTGTTCAGCACTAGATAGGTTCAGTAAGCAAACAAACAGTATAAAAAAATTTATGGGTGAAAAACTGAAAATCAGAAAATCCTACTTAACAACTTAAGATTTTTTTTTTATCTGTGGGATGGCACCTGGGGGCTCAGTTGGTTAAATGTCTGACTCTTGATTTTGGTTCAGGTCCGGTCGTAGGCCGTGGGATTGGCCCCACATTGGGCTCCGTACTCAGTGGGGAGTCTTCTTGGGCTTCTCTCTCTCCCTCTGCCCCTCCCCTGCAGCTCTCTCATATAAATATATCTTTTTTTTTTTTAAAGGATTTTATTTATTTATTTGACAGAGAGAGCAGAGAGCACAAGCAGGGGTAACAGCAGAGAGAGAGGGAGAAGCAGGCTCTCCACCAAAGCAGGGAGCCCGACGCAGAGCTTGATTCCAGGACCCGATCGGATCATGACCCAAGCTGAAGGCAGACGCTTAACCATCTGAGCCACCCAGGTGCCGCTCAAATAAATAAATCTTAAAAATATGTATTTTTTCCCCTGTGGTAATCTTGGCAGGAAAGATCATTATTATGTAAATTCAGCGGCAGAAAATCTAGGTCAACTAGGTCAACTAGGTCACAGAAAATTGGAACAATTATTTTGTCCATCTTTTGCCTCACTTCTAAGCCAGTCCAAACACTTGACCATATCTCAGGTTAAAAGTCCTTGGGGCTGAATGCAAGGGCTCAAGAAACACAACCCTTCGGTGGACTCAAGGGAGTTGAAGACACTGTCAGAGAGGTGGGAGAAGAACTGATGTTGTGTAGGGTGTCACGGCAAGTGGGGACCCGGAGAGCGTCGGAGAATGACCAAGGAGGGACCAGATGCTACAGAGAGGTTAGAGTCCTGGAAGAACCAGTCATAGTCACTGGACTTGGTAACTGGAGGTTTCCGGTGACCTTAAGGAAGTGCTTTCAATAGCACAACGGAGATAGTCAGTCACCAAAATTCAGAAACACTCAGCATTCGCCAGGAAGGATGTTTAATTTCCTCTTTGCTTGTTCATTCATGGGAAAAAAGTTTAAACAGTCTAAGATGTTCAATGTACACAGAATCTTTTAAACCTGGATCTGGTAGGTGGGTATAAGTTTAAGAATTTTAAAAATCTGATAGCCAAAGTTTGAGAGAGTTCTGAGGATTATAAAAATTAACAAGGATTTGAAGTTCTTTCTTTCTTTAAAAGATTTTATTTATTTATTTGACAGACAGAGATCACAAGGAGGCAGAGAGGCAGGCAGAGAGAGAGGAGGAAGCAGGCTCCCCGCTGAGCAGAGAGCCGGACCATGCAGGGCTCAATCCCAGAACCCTAGGACCCTGGGACCACGACCCGAGCCAAAGGCAGAGGCTTTAAAGCATTGAGCCACTCAGGCGCCCCTTGAAGTGCTTTTTTGAAAGAAAAGAATGTAGGCGCCATTTTTACTTCACCATGAAGATTTGGTCTCCAAAATACACATATAACTAATAAAAGCTGTTAAACCATTTCGCGTGATTTCTACAAATGAAATCAAAATTGTTTTTCTCCCATTAGATATTATGTGGCCTGAAAGACTGGATCGGTAATCAAGGCTATCGTGCATGACTATGGAGGTTGTGTGTCCGCTGTGCAAAACCAGGGGGTTCTATCAATACCAGATTCCATAAAACGTGAATGCCTTCTGCCTTCCCCCGCACTCACAGAAGCCCAACTGTATTTCTGTTTTTGGATCAAACCTGTAGGTCCAAGTTCTTTATGTTCTTGCTCTTTCCTTTGAAGAGATGAAGTGTGAGTGTGTGTGTAGTGGTAGCAGGAAGTGGAGCACCACTGGGTTTCTTCTTATTTTGCTGGCCTCTCTGTCCCTGTCTCTCAGCCCCAAAATGGCTCCAGGTTGCCCAGCATCTCTCTTCTTTCTTGACAGATACAACTTTCCCAGTCTTATGTTCCCACTTGTCTGGGAGTCAAAACCCTGCAAGTTATTCCACTTTTCTGGCTTTATTTTCCTATAAATGTTGGGTAAGACCATTTCTATGCCTGTAGCTTATGATTTTATCACTTTGGCTCTCTGAATCCTTGCCAAATTCTTGGCAGCCCCATGAAGAGTCTGAGTTGGACCTTCCTCCCCCTTACGCAGACAGCCTCAGCCCTCAGTTAATGGACGGCTCCCTCTGGAAGCTTGTCCTAAGCACTTAGGCAGACAAAGCTATATGCTAAGAGAGTCCTTGGCCTGGGGTTCCCCCACTTGCTGGAGAGAAACAGACTCAGAAAAATCCAAACACTCAGCAAAACAGCAAGTAGTATGACCAATCCTGAGTGAGAGCTGAAAGTGCTTGATTTGATGGAGGTCCAAAAGGGAGGCAAGAAGCTGGTATGATTTTATTTCTTATTTATCTGAGAGAGAAAGAGAGAGAGAGCATGTACAAGCTGGGGGAGGGGCAGAATGAGAGAGAGAATTTCCAACAGACTCCCCATTGAGCATGAAGCCCAATGTGGGGCTTGATCTCAAGACCCTGAGATCATGACCTGGGCCAAAACTGAGTCAGAGGTTTAACCGACTGAGCCACCCAGGTGCCCCATTAGGTTTTATTTTATTTTGTTATTTTTAAAAAGATTTTATTTATTTATTTGACAAAGAGAAAGAGAGTACAAGCAGGGGGAGGCAAAGGGAGAGGGAGAAACAGGTTCCCATTGAGCAAGGGGCCCGATGTGGGACTCAATCCCAGAATACTGGGATCATGACCAGAGCCAAAGGCAGACGCCTAACGGTCTGAGCCACCCAGGCACCCTAGGTTTGATTTTGAATGCAATGACTTGGAAGCAGCTGTCACTACCAAAAATAAGAGAGTAAAATGCTGCTTGTGGAAAACTATTCTTCCTATTTAATATGGTTTGAAGAAGCAGCCAAGCAGAGCCCACAAGGAAAACTTACCTATAGAAATTTGGTTAGAAACCCAGGCAAATGGCAAGGTCTTGAAATCAGGCTGGGAAGTTTGGGAGTGATATTTACTTATTAACGAAAAGTTTACCTACAAGCTGATTGCAATAAGGCCCTGGGCACATGACCAACTAACTGGTCCACCTTCTGGAATACTTCATTTTCAATCTCCTTGATCTTGTCTTTTCCCCTTCTGTTTGTCTTAGCCACCCCAGGTCCAGTCTCAGACTGGGTCGTATTGTTGTTGTCTTTGTTCCTAAACTGTGAAAGCCTGAGGGCAGGTGTGTTATCTTCTTCACAGTGGAGTCCCAGAATCTAGCCCAGTCCCTGGCGTGTAGCAGGCCCCCGTGACACGACTGTGAAGTGACCTTTCCACGCAAGCTCAAATACCAGTTACTTGAGGAAAATCCTTCACTCAGAAGAAAACTTTCCCTTATTCCTATTTGACCTCTCTTTCATTTCTCAAATCCATCTCCGCCCCCTTCCAGTGTTTTCAGGTGGTGGGCTTGCCCAGGAAATTCTGAGGGGACTGTCAACATCCTATCCTCCTCTCTTTTTTTTTTTTTTTTTTAAAGATTTTATTTATTTATTTGACAGACAGAGACCACAAGTAGGCAGAGAAGCAGGCAGAGAGAGAGGAGGAAGCAGGCTCCCCACTGAGCAGAAAGCCTGATGCGGGGCTCAATCCCAAGACCCTGAGATCATGATCTGAGCTGAAGGCAGAGGCTTAGCCCTCTGAGCCACCCAGGCGCCCCATCCTATCCTCTTGATGGGCTTTCCTTCATTTCCTATCCTTTCTGCCCACACACCTGCCATTGGCAGATCCATCCTTTAAGGCAGAGAGGAAGACGAAAGACTGAGGTGCAGAACGAGTCAAGAGTCAGAAAGCTCTCGATGTGGGTGTTGACTTACTAATTCCTTTTCACGCTGCAGTTAGAAGCAGAACAGAGCTAGTGAGGTGCAGGGGGAAAAGCAAAGGGTTTAAGTTGGAATCCCAGCTTGGCAGCTCTTCGGCTTTTACCTTGATTAAACCTCCTCCTTCTCAGAACCTATTTCTCCCCTAGTTTGACTGAACCGCAGGTAGCCAATGCTGTTCTCAGACTCACTGCTACTATGTCGTAGTCACTACCTGGAAAGTTAATATAAAACACAGCCTCCCTAGTTAATAATCAACCAAGGCTGTTCCTGTCCCATAAAACAAGGAGACACGCAGCCATCGTGTGCTTCCAGATGGTAAACTCTCAGGCCTATAAAAATACCAAGTATTCTTACCACCCAAACAAACACAAACAAAAATCTGAATCTCATCAAGCCTCTAAACACAACTATGAATTTATAGAAAATACCAGAACCAAGCGAGCAGGCTAAACCATACTCTGAGGACCTAATCGATCAAGTTGAGGCTGCAGGAAACTGTGGGAGGACAATCTAGTGTCAGCGACAAACAAACTGCAAAGAGGGAGGAATCAGAAAGTAGCAGGTGAAGAAGAGATTTAACTTTCTTCCTAAGAGACTTAAACACGCCAACAAGTTGCTGACTTAAACTAAAAAAAAAAAAAAAAAAAAAAAAAAAAAAAAAAAGACATCATTAGGAGAATGTGAACATTAACTGGATATTTTATATCAAGAAATTAGAGCTACTGGGGCAGCTGGGTGGCTCAGTGGTTTAAGCCTCTGCCTTCGGCTCAGGTCATGATCTCAGGGTCCTAGGATGGAGCCCCGCATAGGGCTCTCTGCTCAGCGGGGAGCCTGCTTCCCCCCTCCCCCCGCCTCTCTGCCTACTTGTGATCCCTCTCTCTCTCTGTCAAATAAATAAATAAAATTTTTAAAAAATTAGTGCTACTTTTTGAAAATATCACTTAGTCTTACATTTTAGTGGAGTATCAGAAAGGATATATTACATTGCTAACTGAAAACGGCAAGTTATAAAACCAGTATCAACGGAATAGTCTCACTTTGGTAAACTATCTATTTATTGTAGATTTACTTAAGAGATCATACACATTCATAGCCGGGTGATTCTAAGAATATAAAACAACGGCATGGGTGGGTGTGAAATAATTTTTTTTTTTAAGATTTTATTCATTTATTTGACAGAGAGAACACATGGCGGGGTGGGGGTGGCGGGCAGACAGAGGGAGAAGCAGGCTCCTGGCGGGTAAAGGGTCTGCTTTGGCTCCATCCCAGGATCATGACTGAGCCATGCAGGTGCCCCGAAAACAGGATTTTTTTAATTCATGTTTTTCTTCTCCTTTCCGGTTTGTTGGAAAGGAGTAAATATCTCAGAGAAAATATTTTTAGGTGTGATAATGGCTTTGTGGTTATATTTTAAAAGAGTCCTTATCTTTAGAGATCGATAATGAAATTTTTCTGGATAAAACGAGAGGATATATAGAATTTGCTTCACAGTAATCAAGGATGAGGGAAAGTAGGTGGAGACAGAAATGAGTTGACTAATTATTAAAGCTAAGAGATGGGTATGTACATATGGACTAATAATACAAGTTGATGATCCCAGGCTCCAAGGATCGAGCCCTGCCCTACATCCAAATGGGGCTCCCTGCTCAGCAGGGAGTCTGCCTCTCCCTGTCTACCTCTCCCCCAGCTCATGCTCTCTCTCAAATAAATAAATAAAATCTCTAAATTATACATATATGTTTCCCAAGTGATTCTAATATATAATCGACTGCTGAATTATAGTGAATGTCCTTTTAATATAATTTGAGAGAATTATTTTCCTTATAATTCAATTTACTGATACCGTCCAATAAAGAATTTAGCTGGCCTTTGTCCCCAGTTCCTGGGAAGTAACTTCTAACTCCTTGGAATTTCCTGAGCAATAGGAATGTGTTTGTTATTCATGGTGGGCCTCTCGGATCAGACTCAGTTTATGCTAAACAAATGACTCAGCTGGTGGCTGGTCAGGCTGGAAAGATGAACCATGTGATTAGAGGGCTGGGTCTTTGAGACAGGTGATATCAGCCTGATCTCCAGCAGAGGGGAAAGAATGGGAACTAGAGATTATATTCAATCACGTGGCCAGGGATTCACTAGGTAAGGAAATCACAATAAAAAAAGCTCTAGACTACTGACGTTTTGGTGAGCTTCCCCCGGTTCCTCTAGCAGCATGCTGGGAAGGTGACATGTCTTGAGGACACAGAAACTTCTTGTTCAGAGCTCTCCCGGGCCTCACCTTATGTGTCTCTTCACTTGTCTGGTCCTGATGTGTATCATTTGTAATAACGCAGTGATTGTAACTAGAGCGTTTTCCTGAGTTCTGTCAGTTGTCCTCATGGATTGTGGAAGCTGAGTGGCCAGTGGGAACCCCCAAATTTGTAGCGCTGGTCAGGAGTGCAGGGGGGCATGGGAGCTCAGGCACATGTGACTGGTGTCTGAGGAGAAGCAGTCTAGCGGGCAGCTCTGTCCTAACCTGTGAGCTGGGACCTAACCCGGAGTGACGCGGCTGGACGGCATGACAACTGCATAGTAATGTAAGTGAATGACCCCCTTCTATAATAAAGAGGGGACGGCAACCTCTGGGACTGAGGTGATGGTTAAATGAGATCACGTGCATAAAGCACCAAGCACAATGCCTGGCAGGTGGAGACGGGAAGTGAAATATCCCCTGGGAGGCCAAACCTGTCATCCACTTCTGAATGGAAATTTCTACATAAAATGACCCACGAAGACAGAAGGCCCAGGGAGAATAGGAGGTGTGCTGGGGAGAATGACAGGTGAAAGACAGAGGGATTCTTTAGAAATGAGGGCTCAGGTGAGGCAGAGGGAGTAGACAAAGAGGCAACAAGGAAAAGAGGGTGCTACCCTGATGAGAAGAGCCGGAGGGCGGGAAACAGGCACCCTGGGGAAGTGGTAAGCCAAAAACAGAGGGGGCAGGGGTTCACTGCAACTTTGTCTTAAGGACCTGGGGATCCCACTGTAGCCAGGGGGACCATTAAGAGAAAATAAGAGCACTTGTCTCTCTCCCAAAACCCGGGTCAGCAGGAACGGGAAAGGGACGTTTCTCTGGTTGCCAGGGAAAGTGGTAAGCAGCAGGTCACCCTGTAGCCCTTAGCCCTGGGCAGGGGGATGAGGTGGGAGGATGGCTTAGTAGGGGCACCTGCTGATTTGTAGAACCTGCTGTTTCTTCTGCCATTCAGCCCTCCTGTCTCCTTGCCTCCCCCAAGCCGCCCTTCCCCACCCCCCACCTGCCCCAGATTACCTGCTGATGGTAGAAGTTGTTGGCACTTTGTTCAAACCGTTCATCTTTGGTTTCCACAGTTTTCCCCAACTTCTGCAGTACCTGGGAATGTGAGTTGGAAAGGTCCATCAGGTTAGAGTCAAGTCTTTGTCATCCGTTGGCCTCATGGGACTCTGGCTTCTCAGAGTCTCAGATGCAGTTAAAGGGCTGTATTCCTATCAGTCCAATGGAATAAAAAATATAGCACATCACGAAAAAAAAATCACATTTTGTGGTTCTTCTCAAATTGGGGATCACCTGGGGATACATAGTAGTGTGCTGGGGGTATATATAAAGCCTGGAATAAATAGGGCATATATATATGCCAGGAATGACTTGTTATTTAGAGTGGGGTTTTTTTTGGGGGGGTGGTATTACATTAAAATAAGGATTAATAAGAAGAATGTAAAATGTGCATTGATTAATTTTTTTAAAAAGCATTTTATTTATTTATTTGACAGAAAGATCACAAGTAGGCAGAGAGACAGGCAGAGAGAGAGACAGAGAGAGAGAGAGAGAAGCAGGCTCCCCAGTGAACAGAGAGAGCCCAATGCAGGGCTCGATCCCAAAACCCTGAGATCATGACCTGAGCCGAAGGCAGAGGCTTAACCCACTGAGCCACCCAGGCACCCAAGCATTGCTTAATTTTAAAGGTAAAACAGGAGCCTTGAAGACTTTTTGCTTGCAAGACCCTCTTCCAGCCACAGCCACAGATTCCTCTAGATAGATGAGGTGAGAGAGGCAGGTAGGATGGTGACTCTTTTCTTGGGAGGACCCTTGTGGAAAACTGTGAGGAACACTGATAAAACGCACTTGAAACTCAGCTCGAAATGAAGGCTCTCCGTCTATCTACTCTCCCCTGTGAACCTGAGAGCTAACTACCACTCTAGTCTCAGTGGTAAAGCAAAGGACAGGGAAATGAAAAAGATACAGCGCCTGTTCTCCCAGGAGACACTCACCTATAAACAAGAAAGTAAGCCCAGGCTCTACTACCTGGAGCCCCCAGTTTGGAAGGAGACACCCCCCCACACCCAGGTCCAAGGAAGAATCTCGGGGGTTGCCCTCAACTACCTCTCTCTCACTTCCTTCATCGAATCCGCACTGTGTCCATTTCTGAAAACCATCCCATGCCTTCAAGTCTGTCATCGCTTTGTTCTCCAGGCTCGCTGTTTCTTGTCTGCCGACAGGCCTCTCATGCAGCTGCCTAACGCCTTCTCACGATTCTCCACTCATCTGCTCCACGGATTTGTATGAAATGCCCATGCGTATCTATCAGTTGTAGTTCAAAGTCCAGCATGCAGACAGGTCTCAATGACCTGACTCCTCAGGAAGCCTCACCTCACACTAGTCCTCCTTCCTGTAGGTCCCCTCCCTAACACTTTTTTAGTTTCCCAAATAAGTCATACTGTTGCTTGTTGTAGATGATGTGCCCTCTTTCTGGAATGTTCGTCCCCTCCTTGTCTCTCAGGCAACTATTAAAAAAACAAAAACAAAAAAACAGGGGCACCCGGCTGGCTCAGTCAGAAGAGCAGGCGACTCACTCTTGATTTCAGGGTTGGCTCAGAGCCCCAGGCTGGCTGTAGAGAGGACTCAAACAAACAAACAAAAAAAGATGTAAAAACCCTAACTCATATTCCACATCCTTTTATGACGCTTAACCACATCTACTTCACCCTGTTGAGTGAATCACTCCCTCCTAAGTACTTACAACCTCTCCACCTTGCATACACTTCTATTACTGTTTTATTATTTGTATTTATCTAGCTGTGTGTCCTTCTAAACTGTGGGCTCCTTGAGAATTGGGTACTTGCCTTATTCACCTAGATTTCTCAGTATCCAATAAAGAGATACTTAAGACTTCTACCAGGAAGGAGAGTGGGACTGATACAGGAGAGTATCAACAGGCTGGGCCTTAAATTAAGATTTTGCTAAACTACAGGGCGCCTGGGTACCTTAGCTGGTTAAGCGTCTGCCTTTGGCTCCCGTCATGATCCCAGGGTCCTGAAATTAAGCCCCACCTTGGGTTCCCTGCTCAGCAGGGAGTCTCTTCCTCCCTCTCCCTCTGCCCCTCCTCTCGCTCATGCTCTCCTCTCTCAAATAAATAAATGAGGCCTTAAAAAAAAACAAAGATTTTGCTAGACTGGAATAGAGTATAAAGCGGGAGAATGGAAAGAGACAAAGTCAGAGAAGTACCCATTTTCACACGGCTTTTTGAGATGGCTCCATGTGGCTGGTTTAGAGTGTGTTATGGGGAGTGGTGGGTAAAGGAGCTAGAAAGGGAGACTTACTTCTCACTGCGAAGGGCTCTGAATCACAGGCAAAAGTGCCCAGGTCCTGGGGGAGGCCCTATGTAGAGCCTCGGACCCATGTGTCTCTGTTCTTAATCCCGGGGTTGGCATCTCTCACTTCCGGAGCTCTCTCTGGGGTGGTTACGATCAAGGGCTCAAACAGAATATGCCTTGCCTTGGCCTTTCCACTTACTGCTGTAAGCCTTTGGGCAAATAAAGCTATGCGTTTCTTGAGCCTCCGGTTAGAGAACTCCCCTTCTCCCACTAAGATGACAGCATCTCCTGAAGTTGGGAGGATTAAGTGACATGCTTTCCCAGTGCTACCCTGCAGGGAGCACTCAATACAAACCCACTGTTGTTGCACTCCCTTCCCGAGGAGCACCTGTCTATTTCCTTCTCAGTTCAGCCATGGGTCTGTCTGTGTGTCTAACTTCACCGCACCGAACACCTGGCCCTGGGTATGCGGAGTCCACCGGCTTCCCCGACCCAACCCTCCCTCCCCCACCAACAAAACACCATCCTCTACCAGAAAGTTGCAAAACCACCTTATTTTAGTGGTAAGTGCCTCTCTTACTTCCTTCCTGCTACTCCTCCCTTCCTTTGCCCCGGGGGGCATGGTTCATTTTTTAGGTGGAAGGGGCAGAAAGGATGGTCAGCTCAGTCTTGAGTTAATGGGACACACCCGATTCCTCCAACCCCCACAGGGTTCAAGGCAAAAGGCTTCGAAGGGCTGTGAGTATGTGTGCTGAACACTCCTGTCTTTAATTCCGAAACTGAAAAAAGGAGTGTGATATCACCCTGAAAGCATCACCCAGTGCCCTGGGCCCTAAGTCACTTGTTGCCCTTGGCAACAGGCTGTGTATCAGGACACAAGACCTATGCTGCAGACATTCTTCCTTATCCAGAGTTCCCTGACAGAACAGAAGGTATGTGCTCAGCAAACATCTGAAAGAATGAGTAGATTTTACCTTTGGGTCACTTGCCGATGAAAGCCCACCCAATGCTGGTCCCTAAAGTTCTACATTAAGAATTTGCCCCCTGGCAGAACAGGAGACATTTAGAGAGAAAGAATAGGAACAGGAGACAAAGTGGATGTGGCAAAATGTGAAAGCTTGGTGAAAGAGGTTGAGAATGTTCCAGGGTTCACTGACCTATTTTAACGTTTATGTACATTGGGGTATGAGGACAAACCTTAAAAAAAGAAATCATTGCAGATATGTTTGGTGGCTACGGTTCTTTACCAGGACCCTCCCCCCATAATCATTTATTATATTTTAGTTTACTCTCTCCACTGGGGAAATTTGAACAGGACCCGGGTAAGATATTATGGAATTTTGTTAAAATTTTTTCCTTAGGCGGGACAACCATACTGTAGTTTATGTGAGAAATCCTCACTTTCAGAATATATGCTAAAGTAAGCTCTTCCTGAAGATGGTCTTAATATACTTAACAGCGTTTTCTGCCACCACTCCCTGCGTTCCAGCTGAGCTGCATTTCTCACTATCCAGCCTCAAAGGATTTCCACACTCCAGGCCTTGCTCTTGCTGGCATTCCTCAGCTCGAATGCTCCCCCCGACCAGTTGCCTGAGGAACTACTAATCAGCCATAATTCCCATCTCAAATTCCACCTCTACTATAAAACCTCCCTGGATTCTCCTCAGTCTTTCTCTCTCCTCTGAATTCCCCCAGAGTGCAGACCTCTCCGATGACTCATTTCACTTTTTTTTTTTTTTGTAATTAGACTGGAAGCCTCTGGCAGGTGAGAGTACCTCTTACTCATCTCTAAATTCCTTCCTGGGTCCAGCCCAGGATCCTGGACAAAGGAATTTTTCTGTAAGTATTGTTGACAGAATCCTCTAGAAGACAAGTTGAATAAAAGTCAGTAGAGGAAAAGACCGACAAAGAGGTGGTAAACAATGCCGCTTCTCAGGGGAGAACTGAGAGATTTGCCACAGAGAAATCACAAACAGATGGTGAAAGCATTCATTTGAAATGTGAAGAAGGATCTTGCTGTAAAAACACAATTCAGTCTCATGTTGAGTCTGGGTGGAAACTGGAAAATAAAACAAAAAGAATGCTTCATCTCCACTGTGTGTGACACTCACTGGACCTTCAACCCCTGGCTCTCCAGAGGAGGCCTGAGAAAAAGGGGTTTCTCCTCCTTTGGCTCCTGAGAGAGCAGCGGAAGGGGGCAGGCACAGATGTCAGCATGGTTTATCTGGAGCCTTGTAAGGACATCGGTCTGGGGTTGGGATCCAAAGGCAGAACACCTGGCCTTCAGTGATAGTTCTGCCATTTGCCAATCGCTTTGAAGTCTCATTTCTTCATTTCTAAAATTGGGCTGTTAATAACATGCTCAAAGTGTTGCAAAGACGAAGTGAGAGCATATCATGAGAGTGCTGGTCTCATAGAGAGAGAGATGGTGTCTTTCTTAATTTCCTGTGCCTCGTCAATCACAGGCGCTTAATATTTGACTCATTTGACTAGGTGACACCTGAGTTACTATATTTACTTAGAATATTACAGCCAACTGCTTATAAAGAAAAATACAACAACTGTAAAGTGTACCAGGGAGTCCTTTCTTTTGATGGTAACTTTCTCTCTCTCTGTCTTGCCTTCAAAAACCTCTCAGGACTCAAGGACTCTGGCAGGCTGAGTTGAGCTCCTTCCCACATTCCAGGCCATTCCCACCCTATCCAAGTGCATCAAGACCTCCAGGGGGCCAGAGGTACTGCTCCAAGTTCAGGGTCTGCCTGCCTTTTTGTTTATGTCTGGGTTCAGGGCATCTTCCTGTTTTCTGCCTTAACCTGCAAGTTCCCTAAGGCAGACAAATGTGAGGGGGCTCTCTGTTTTCTCGGGGTTCAGACCAGGAAGAACAGGTTGTAGCTGGGTGGCTGGTTCTCCCTTTGGGAAGTATTTGCCTCTGAGGTTCGAGGCACCCTCGCCCCCTCTCTCGTTTTGGTATGTCCTTACCACGTCTTATTTCCAAATCACTTAACATCGACTTTCTCATTTTTACAGATGCAGAACCTGAAGCCCAGAGCCGGGACATTATTTATCTAAGGCTTTCGAGTCTAATCTTTGAAAAGGAGAGATTCCCAAGCCAGGGGCACAGTGTTGATGACTGGCTGGATGAGGACAGGAGGTGAAAGAGGGAGGTAAAACCAATTGCTGTGTATTTTTAAAATAACTACTATCCATGAGTTTTTGGTCTTCTGGATTTTTTTTTGTTTTTCCAAATGATAGCGAAGCTGGTCCCTCCTGTTCCTCCACACGGTTTCTAACTAGATCTGCCCACAGGCTCTGATCGCAATCAGATTTTAACTAGACAGCCTTTCAAGACGCTGAAACCACGATCAAGGTGAAGTTAGAGTAAGTCTAGCCACACAAAATCTTTCCTTTTCCTCCACTCTTTCACATGACCCTGGCTTCCTCAAAGACAAAAGGACGTTCATGGACCAGGAGCTGATAGGTTGAGAGCTGGGAGCTTCAGGTTACAAGGGAAGGGCAAACTCTGGACAGGCAGAAATAAGAATGTCATTAAAATGTGTAGAGAGGTGTTACAGGGGGACAGCTTACCTACATGCTAGTGCTGGAGTAGGACCACCCAGAGCTAAACGGAGAACACAATCTAGAAAGAGATGCTCCTTCATCACCCCGGGCTGGGTACTTTCCAACACCAAAGAGATCGCACAGAAGGCAGATACGGGCTACCGCTTACATCAGCTTCAACAACGGGCAGAGGTCAGGCAGGGGTGGGTACAGAGAGAGAACCCTGCAGAACTACTCTAGTCCTTGTGCACTAGGTGGTCCTCGCTGGTAGCACAGCCGGTCACGGCTGCCTTATGAGTTTGCGGAGATTCTCCCTTTCGAACCTTCAATTTCATCATCTGTAAAATACCATCGTCGCTGGATGGCTATGACAAAAACTGCCAACGTTGGTTCCTTTCTCCCACCTGTCCTGGGTCGGCCCGAGCCTTGTTTAGGGTTCTTGAGTTGTCTCCTCGGCGTCCTCCGAGATCGGGTGATTTCCTCCGTTCTCTCAAATCGTTGTATTTTAAGGGAAACTCGGCCCCGGTCCCACTCCTGTTTGCAGGAGAAGCCGGGGACCCATCGGTTCGGCCCAGGCCCCCCGGGGACCCTGTACGCCCCTCTCACGGCATCCGGCTGGCGGGACCGGCGGGTGGGGGGTGGGGTGGGGGGGCGGCCACCTACCTTCTCCTGGGCCCTGCTGAACTTCTTCTGCACCTGCTTGGCGAACAAGCCGGCGGCGC
This sequence comes from Mustela nivalis, assembly GCF_964662115.1. Classification (NCBI taxonomy): domain Eukaryota; kingdom Metazoa; phylum Chordata; class Mammalia; order Carnivora; family Mustelidae; genus Mustela; species Mustela nivalis. The sequence goes on from NC_139026.1 coordinate 89,033,708, forward strand.
CTCCCGCCTTGCCCTCCGCCATCCTGCCTGCTCCGGGAGGCCTGGCCCGGCGGCCTGTGGTTTTCTGGAGGCCCCCGAGGAGGAAGTGCGGTTCCCGGCATGCCTAGCATCCGGCCGTGGCCGTGGCGGCCCCGCCCCACGTCGCTCGAGACCCCCCGCGGCCGCCCAGGCTCCTCCCGAGGTGGGCTCCCCGCGCAGCCGCGGTGGTCCCGAGGCCCCAGGCCCAGCACCGCTCAGCCCCGGGCTCCAAGGGGGACGTCTGGAGCGGGGGCCATACCTGTTCCGAGGAGGAGGCTGGAAATTTGGGACTGCCCTCAGGTGGTGCTCGCTCAAAACCAGCCTTGAAGCTGTGCCGCCCGGAGGGATGGGAGCACCAGCCCCAAAGAACAGTTTTCTAATGTGGGTCAAGACTCATTCATGCCCGCAGCCAATTCGCCATAAACATCAGCATAAACTGGAACGATGGGGTAGAAAGATTGCGATTTCCGCTTAGCAAGAGTATTGGGAAACGTTTCACTGCATGGCCATGTCTTCGGGGTTGCCGGGTGGAATGCTTGTCTTATTCCAGGTTACTGCTTTTAAGGATGGAAAGCCTCTGCTGTAAGCCTGAACTGGTAGGGACCAAGTGTGGGAAGGCGCAGGACTCCACATCGGGATTTGAAAGGGAGGAACAACTGATGAGCCAGCACTCGAAATGGGGGTCCTTAGGAAAACGGAGGATCTTACTGGAAAACGACAGAGGAGGAGAGAATGGAAACCCGCGCTGGGGAGGGCACACGTCTATAGCGGGATGGACTGGTGCGTGTACTCCATGGAGGCAGAGTGTGAAGACAGGCACAGGCTGGGAAAGTGGGGATGAGGCTGCCCAGATCACACCCGTTGCTCCCACTGGAAGCTGATGGCTTTGAGGGGATAGCTGGAGATTAGGACACTGGGTTGGGAGGTGTCATTTACTTACAGATTTTTACCCTGCTGTAACCTTCCTCCAAGAGGGGAAGAGGGTCAAGATGACTTCCTAAGGAGTGGAGAGGGAAGCTGGAGGCCCTTGTATGCTGTTTCCCAGGCCATTCCCTGAAACAGGCGTACTGCACTCAGGGTCAGCTGTGTGACAGACATGGCTCCGTGTTGAGAAACGAAGGATAAATTAAAAAGAGAGAGAGAGAGACAGATCTCTGACCTCAAGGTACTTTAAGTCTGGAGGTGGAGAGAGGTTGGTAATCAAATGGTTATAATATTATGTGCTTAAGGCATTTATAGAGATGGATACAAAATTGTCAGGTCCTAGGTCGTTGGGATTTATGCTGGATACGAGCTGTGGGGATAGTCTAGAAGGGGCAGAGTGCAGAAAATGGAAAGACTTGATGTTGGATGGGAAGAAGAGTTGAGAAGCCCAGGGGATGATGGTACTGTGGGAAACTGAGAGACGGTCATGATAGTAAGTCTGTAACTAGCAGAAGGGGGCCAACACTTGTGTCACTCTCTGCCGTCCACAGCGTCCTTAGCAATGCAGGCCAGCCACTGCCTCCTAAGAAACCCTCTTCTGTGCCAATCTCTTAGGAACTGAAATCAGTGATCACCAAATCCTGTAGTTTTAAAGCAGGGACAATATTTAGAAGTTAACTAGGTGAGGAAATTAAATCCCAGAAAAAGCTGGTGACTTCCCAGGATTACCCAGTTGCTCAGCATTGGAACCGGGATGGGAATACAGACATCCTGACCCAGCTTTTTACAGTGCAGACGCTGTTCCAGAGGCTTCTGCTGACGTTGCAGCCTACAAAGCCAGGACCGGTCTTAGCCAGTTTCTCCAGTTATGACTTTAACTACCTATTCTCTCTTGTCTGGTCCTCAGGGATCACTATGAACAGCTGCTTCTCATCTACTTTGCCTTCTTTCAGTTCCCTCCTCAGTCTCTTGCAGGCCACTCCAAAAGACTGAGTCCAGGCCAGAATCGGGCAGAATTATCAGCTTCCCAGTTCTCTGTGGTTTATAGAACCTCAGATCCGGTTGTCTATTTTAGTCCCAGCCTTGAAATGCTGACTCACACATAGTTGGAGGCCCTATATTGTTGTCTCTTCTTCCTTTTTGTTCTGCTCAACCTTTCCCTCTCTTTGTCCAGTATCTTCTTTTCTCCTTGTTTCTATTCTTGCCTCCCTCGTCTCCTTTGTAATTTGTCACTTTCTTTGTCAGCTGGTATCTGACCTACCACAGAGTCCTGTATTCCTATCTCTAGTGTATCCTGGAGCACCTGTTCTAGGCACTGAAGGGGGGAATAAAAGAAGGATGAGCCCACAGTCTGCCTGGGAGAATCAGGTGCATTCAGTGACTCACAAACATTTGAAAGCACTCTGTGCCTTTGAATATAGCAAATACACATGGAAGGGAGAGCAGAGGGGCAGATGGATAGATGTGTAGATCTGAAAATAATGCAAAAAGGATAATGTAAAACCACTTCCACTTGGCTTCGTTTGGGACCTGGGAGAGGTGGCGGTAAATGAAAGAACCAGCACAGAAATGTGGTGGCATCAACTGTGGATCCTAGAACTACATTTCCTTTAGAGGGTTCTATCACAGATAAAAAGACTCAGGATGATCGTGTATATTCAGTTTTATTTGCTTTTCTGTATCAGGCTTGCTGGTCTCTCGTGTTCTTTCCTTGGTGGCCTCAAGTGTTACTATGGATCTAAGCGTCCTCCTGGGCAGGATGCCATTAGATTCAGGAAGATGTTCAGTTGGAGGCAATGACCTGAAGGAAAAGTCGATATGCCCACAGTAAGCAACTTCTGCCCACCTCCCTTCTGTTTTCTTCCAGGACTCCTGGTTGAGTGTGGCCCTGTACTGGGTTTCTGGGGGAATTGGGAGATGGGTGGGGAGGAAGGAGATTTCAGTCGTGTCGGGACAATTCACTATTACAGGCACATACCCAGCACTTAGTGGCAAGGACAGGCCTGGAAACAGTTGTTAATGAAAGTTCATGCCACAAGACTCCAGAGTGTGTTTGAAAGTTGGAGGGCATAGGTGGGATGGTGGTGAAGCTCTACCATTAGGTCACTGTGTAGGTAAAGTCTCACCTAACCATCAGGCATTGTCTAGAGTGGTAAAACGTCTTGCTGAAGGGTAGAGCAACTTCTCATATTGTGCTCAGAAAGAACGCCTGGGAGTCAGTGACCCTTCCTTTGCCCAGTGGCTTGGGGGCCCTAGCTGCAGCCATTTTTCTCTTGGCTTTGACGTAGGTCAGCACTGATACGTGCCTGGTTAAGGTCTGCTGTTGTCACCATCTCGACTTAAGTGATAAACACTTTGGTGAAGCCTGGTGGTTGTGTGGAGGGGAACCCAGGACGGCAGCATTATCGAGGGAAAGTGCACCACAGAGGCAAGGGAGAGGAGTAAATGAATGTGGTAAGGAAAATGATGGGCTCCCCTGGCCAGCTTCTGCTGCCCGACCCAGCCAGGGCAGGGATCTTCAGGTGACCCTGTTTCAACCCATCATGTGCAAAGACTCACTTTGTTCATCCAGGAGATGTAAGCAGAGACCCGTGTGAAGACTGTGGGCTTCCTGGAGACATTACAGCCCAGGCTGGACACAAAGCTGGTCACTCCATGGACAGTGTACTTGCCGTTCACCGAGCAATGGAGGGGGCCCCCAGAATCACCCTGCAGGGAGGAGAAGGAAGGGCCTAAAATTCCATTTTTTTAAAAAATAAATATTTATTTATTTATTTGACACAGAGAGAGAGAGAGATCACAAGTAGGCAGAGAGGCAGGCAGAGTGAGAGGAGGAAGCAGGCTCCCTGCTGAGCAGAGAGCCCGATGCGGGACCCTGAGATCATGACCTGAGCCGAAGGCAGTGGCTTAACCCACTGAGCCACCCAGGCGCCCCTAAAACTCCATTTTTAAATCTCTGAACCTTTGCTCCGATTCAAATCCCTCCTTCCTTCACATCTCCACAATGCAGATGAAATCTCTTCTTCCTTGCAGAACAACCGTAGTACCTCTTCCTTTCTTTTGCTGCCCTCATGTCATGTTCTGCCTTGTAGTTTGGTTTCATAATTTGTTTCTACCTGCCACGTCTATCTATGAACTTCTTGAGACAGGAATTGTGTCTTACTGACACATTTCCTCTCCACAAGTCTAGCATAGAACTTTGAACATCGAAAGCTCAATAGCTTTTATTGACTTACATTGAACCTGGGGGGGTGTAGAGTGTTGTAATGATTTTTCATCCCCAGCATTTAGATCAATGGTTCTCATTAGACTTAGTGATTAGACGCAGGGTGGGTAGTCAACACATTAAACTAAACTGGGGTAGGGGAAAAAACCACTGGGGTAAAGAGGAATGAAAGTGACGTATTGGGTAGTGGTTACATGCTCAGGCTTAGAATCGGAGAAAATTGGGTTGATAGAGTATGACCTTGACACTCTCCTCCTTATTCAGCTCCCAGGCTGCCGGTTCTATAATTCCAGACAGAGTGCTCGCTTCGGCAGCACATATGTAATTCCAGACAGAAAATGGAAAGATATTTCTCTGGAAAATCTGACCAGCATACAAAGGAATACCAGACGATACTGCCATTGGAGGTCCCCTGCCGCAGTGGCCTCACTAGATCACTCAACAGACCAATTTACCATGGATGAATCCCACCAAAGTCTCAGAGCTATTGATCAGCTTTTTAGTACTCTCACTCTGAAATTAAGAGCAGATGGTGAAGAAGTACCAAGCATCTGAAGAAAGCCTCTAATGTACCAATGAAGTTCAAAATAAAGAGTTAAAGAAATAAAAAAATGAAGGCAACCAAGATTTGCAGATAAAAGGAAACATGCAGTAAAAAACCATGATTAATATTGCATCCATGATACAAGAACAGCTTGCTAGTAAATTGAACATTCAGAAAACACAGCGTTTGGGAATTATTACTGTGATCATAGAAATGAAAGATCAGAAGGCTTGGAAGAAGGTGCCTGGGTGGCTCAGTGGGTTAAGCCACTGCCTTCAGCTTGGGTCATGGTCTCAGGGTCCTGGGATCAAGTCCCGCATGGGCCTCTCTGCTCAGCAGGGAGCCTGCTTCCCCTGCCCCCTCTTTCTGCCTGCCTCTCTGCCTACTTGTGATCTCTGTCAAATAAAATCTTTAAAAGAAGAAGAAGAAGGAGAAGGAGAAGGAGAAGGAGGAGGAGGCTTGGAAGATAAAGTAGAGCAAACAAAATATAGAGAGACCAGGAAAATAAGAGGACTATCTTAGGAGGTAAGTAGGTGAGTAACAGAAATTCTAGAGAGACTACAACAATGGAGGGGAGGAAATCATCATCCAATTAATATTTTCAGGACCAAAGTTCTGGAGCTTCTAAAATGAGAAAACCCACCAAGTCTCTTTCACAATGAATGCAAATAAACCCACACCAAGACACAAAACACTGAGGTCAAGAGGATAATATAGGTCACTTACAAACTAGTGGACAGTGTAGGGCTGAGTTAGCGGTAAGTGGAGTATATGTTATGCAAATTAAAAAGACAGATATTAACTCCAGGGAAAACCAAGTTCTGCAGGAAATGAAAAGTAATTTTAGAACATAATATGGATGAGAGGTCAGGCATGAAAAAAGAGGTAATTTTGCCATTTGCAAGGACATGGATGGACCTAGAGGGACCTATGCTCAGTGAAACAAGTCAGAGAAAGATAAATTGTGATCTCTCTTCTATGTGAGATCTAAACATAAAATAAAACCAGCTCATAGGTACAGAGGACAGACTGGTGGTAGCCAGAGGTGGAGCGGTGGGGGTGGGGGAAGAAATGCAAAAAAAAAAAAAAACCCCAAACTGCTTCCATTTTTCATGAACTCACTGAAGGATTTGCAACATCAAATAGTGTTTAAGACAAGAAAGAGAAATAGAGGAAAACATGCCTACGGACCCATAATAAAACATATACTTGGGTGTGCCAAGCATGTTTCTGGAAGAACAGAGACAGCTAAGAGCTTCTATTGACTCCATGAAGATATATATAATTCACTTATAAGGTGCTTTTGATCATAAAGCACTCTTCCAGAATGTTCCAACTATTAAAAAATGACAGCAGGCCCAAAATAAAGTCACGTATGCCAAGCTCTACCGAGACTTAATACCTAACCCAACTGTAGCTTCAGCTTCTCCCAGAAATGTGACCTTTAACCAGCCAACCTGGAATTTCTCAGTCAGCACTGGGAGGTAATCTGATAGACCTCTTAGGAGGGCAACCTTGCCTAAAACAAGGCATTCTTTGCTAATAATTTCCTTTTTCCATTCTCTCTTTGCCTTTAACACCCTTTTCTTTCCTATAGCTTAATTAACTTCCTTTCTATTTTCTAGATGAGATGCTATCTGACTCATGAATCATTGAAGCCACTTTGATCTCTAAATTTATTCAGCTGAATTTTTGTTACGTAACAGATTTGCTGGCAGAGACCAGACCAAAGGATACTTCTGACAGCACCGGGGATACCAAGAAACAGGTGTGGGTGGCATTTTGCAAACACTGAATTTACAGTCTTTCTCGCCATTTCCAAGGGCCATGGGTAAGTCCCCTTATTAGTTCCATTATAATAAACTCCCATCAGATCTTTTTTAAAAATGGGCATTTTAAAGTCTTTTATCATTTATGGAGTTACTGTTTTACTCAGATGATTTTACAAAAGCCTCTTGCATGTGTGTGTGGTTTTTTTTTTTTTTTAAGATTTTATTTATTTGACAGGCAAAGATCACAAGTAGGCAGAGATGCAGGCAGAGTGAGAGTGGGGGAAGCAGGCTCCCTGCTGAGCAGAGAGCCCAATTCGGGGCTTGATCCCAGGACCCTGAGATCATGACTGAGATGAAGACAGAGGCTTTAACTCACTGAGCCACCCAGGTGCCCTGCAGATGTGTTTTATCTTCAGAGAAATTCATGGAAAAGAATCTGGCAAGTACTCTGTAGAGTTCAGATTTCTGATACTTTCAGATCAAGCAACTGAAATGGCTGAAAATTTCCAGGACTGATGGAAGAAATGGATTCAAGTAGGACGAATATTAATTTCATGGGCCTGTGTGAATTGAGGTGGATAATTATAATTTGTCTGACTTCTTGTTTAAAACATGGCTGGTTCTCCAATGTTTTGTTTTTTCCAGATTTTAGGAAACTTTTTCTTCTTCTCTCTTCAGCTATCAACAATTTGTGAGCTATATCTTTGGAACCAAGATAAAACATTTGCTTTTTCTCCCTACCTGATCTCTCCAGAGTTCAAAAACTCTCGAGTATTCTTTTTGTGACAATATATAGTTGACCCCTGAACAACATGGGGGTTAGGGACACTGACCGCCTCTCCCTGCATAATTAAAAATGCCCTTGTAACTTTTTACTCCTCGAAAATGTAACTCCTCGAAAATGTAACTAGGGTGGCTCAGTGGGTTAAGCAGCTGCCTTCAGCTCAGGCCATGATCCTAGGCTCTGGGTTTGAGTCCTGCATGGGGCTCCCTGCTCACGGGGAGCTTGCTTCTCCTTCTCCCTCTGCTGCTTCCCCTGTTTGTGCCCTCTTTCTCTCTCCCTGACAAATAAATAAATAAAACTTAAAAAAAAACAAGAGAGAGAAAATGTAACTATTAGTTGCCTACCACTGACCAAAAGCCTTACTGATAATATAAATAGTCAATTAACACATATCTTATTTTATATGTGTTCTATACTGTATTCTTATAGTAAAGTAACCTAGATAAAAGAAAATGTTATTTAAAATTCACAAGGAAGAGAACACACTCTTATTGTTCTCTATTTTTACAGAAAAAGATCCCCATATAAGTGGACTCACACAGTTCAAACCCATGTTGTTCCGGGGGAACTGCAGTTAGTTATTTACAGCCATTCAGTGAGAATCTGATCTCCTTGTATAACAAGACGCATTGGAAACACTGGTTATGTTACAAAAGCTCTGATTAGAATATCGTATTTGAGAAAGTTGTGCATAGACTCGGATATGACCAGACAGTTTCAAGGAACTAAGGTTGACTTTACAGACCCAATAAAGCCTCGTGGAAAGACTGACCTGGTACTTTGCTTACAAGGTTCCAGCAAAGCAGTCTTAAAAAGACCTTACAACGAAACTAATAGTATACTGTCTGTTAATTAACTAGATCCAAATAAAGTTAAAATAAAGACTTTTAAAAAGACCTTATGTGGTCAATCACTATTCTTGCTGCACATGTGTAAAGAATCAGGCAAAGTTTAAGGCAAATAAATTAGTTTTACTATAAAAAATGAAGGTAATTGTAGAGAGAAGAAATTATGTTTACACTTTCATGTGTATTAGATTCTAATCCCGTTCGTTGTCTTTGAGGTTCTATTATATGCCCGTAAATTGGACTGGATCCCGAATTCTTCTAGTTTCCTAAAAAATCTGGCTATGACTCTTCAAACTAACACTTTGAATTTTCTCTCACTCTTCTGATTTAGAATCAATAAGAACAAAGACTGCCCTTGAATCTCCTTGGAAGGGAGGACACCAGGTCCTCCTCACCACCCAGAGGGCAGCCAGACTCCAGGGACTTAAATTTGGAGAGAAGGCCCCACCTGGTAGCTGGACCCACACAAATGTTAGAGACCTCCCAGTCAAAGTGACCAGGGACAGAGTAGCTGACATCGCAGTAGACTGCTTCCTCCCAAGCCGCCAGATGAAGTCTTCATACTTTAACAAAATAGGAAGCCTTTTCTTCTTCCTTTTCTTTCCTTTACTCTGGTGCTGGCCTGGAAAGCTAACACCATCATCCACATTTCCTGGGTCATGGACAAGGTGTGGAGGTGGGTAATGCCTGGAACTTAGAACAACCTTTTACTAAGAGGCTAAGAAAGGACCTAACTGTACCGTGGCTTGAATGGGCAAATGCAACAATCCCTGGGAATGCCTCTACCTAACAGGAGCACCTGCTCAAGGAGTGGTTTGTACCCTGAGAGAATTTGTCTTTATCCATGGTTGCTATCACCCTCCCTGGGTCTACAAAGGACTAGATAGCTGGTACACAGCCAGGAAGTGCCTTTTAGGCTATCCAAGTGTGCCAGCCGCTCTCCACAGATGAACAGCTCCCCTGGATTTACATCATTGAGTTGGAGGAAGAACTGTGTTAGAAAGGAGTCATTGATATTCATGACGTGGATTCACTTCCTTCGATAGGGCCCACCCCTCCCTGGGTAGGAGTAGAGGTACATCAGAATCTGATCAGAAACCTTTCCTTAACTCTGGAAGATATGGTAGAATCCAGTGCCAAGACAAGAGCTCTGACACCAAGATCCTTAGACAGACTCCGGCCAATGCTGTTCTCAATGGTAGGGTAGTCCTTAATTATACTTAACTGAGCAAGGTGATGTCCGTGCTATGGTCAACACCAGTGCTGGACCTGCATTAACACTTCTGGAGGAGTTGAGACTCACTCACATAAGATCACCGAGCAAGGGGCGCCTGGGTGGCTCAGTGGGTTAAAGCCTCTGCTTTCGGCTCGGGTCATGATCCCAAGGTCCTGGGATCGAGCCCCACATCGGGCTCTCTGCTCAGCAGGGAGCCTGCTTCCTCTTCTCTCTCTGCCTGCCTCTCTGCCTACTTGTGATCTCTGTCTGTCAAATAAATAAATAAAATCTTAAAAAAAAAAAAAAAAAAAAAGATCACCGAGCAAGCCACTTGGCTTGAAAGGGTGTCTCCTACGGTGGGGTCTCTCTTAGACTTCTTTGATTTTGATTGGTTTGGGTGTTGCAGACCAGGGCTCCAAAGTGCATTCCAAACGTCAGGAATTAATCCTGTTTAGAGTAATCATCATAGTCTCCCTGGTCCATTGTTACCCTCTCAACAGCTCCAAATGCACGTTCAGAGCCACTGACCACCTAGCAAAGGATTGCCCCAAACCAGAAACACCAAAAAAGGAATGAAGAGAATGGGCAATGTAAAGACCGTGAATCTGATGTCACGTGGCCTGTGATTATCATAGAGGTTAAGCCAAAAAACCCTCCTGACCTGTGAATAGCACAAAAAGGATCAACAAAATTTCACAAAAGAAGCTGTGAGAACGTTAGAGCAGGAGCTGAGAGAAGCGCTAATGCCTTATGTTTCCATTGGACCTCAAAGTTAAGCTGAGAATCTGATCAAAAGTGAGGGATTTTTTTTTAAAGGAGAAGCAAGCTTTTTTGTTTGTTTGTTTTTGTTTTTGTTTTTGTAAGATTTACTTACTCATTTCAGAGAGAGAGAGAAAATCTCAAGTGGACACAGGTGGGACTTGATCCCCTGCCTTCAAGATCACAACCATGATATCATGATCTGAGTCTAAACCAAGTCGCTCAACGGACTGTCCCACACAGGAGCCCCTCTTCCACCCAAATTCTAGGAGGGGTTTGAGAATATCTCCGGACTAGAGGAATGGAAGGTAATTAAATTGTCTGTAATACTATTGTCTTAGGCTAATTGAACTAAAAAGAAACACTGGCCCTCGAGAGCTGGAAGGAGTGGCTGAGGATTTGAGGGTAGAAGGAAGAGCTAGGAAAGAGCTCAGTGCGAATGAATGGATTGACTTGACGTGAGAAGGGCTCGGTGAACCCCGCCTGAGATGAAGGGCTGGGACCCAGCAGTCTGAAAACCCAGAAGACACGGTCTTGGAAAAACTGCAGTGGGAAAGGCCTTGGATACCCAACTGCTTCAGAGAATTGTCAAATTGGAACCACTGTCAGAAGAAAAGTATTCTGCTTTGTTGGAGTTCCAGACACTGAGGGAGCAGAGGGAAAGTGAATTAATCCAGAAAGGTTAAACCTTAGGGTAAAGGGGGAAGCTAGCCAGTAGGGACCTAGCAGAGACTGCCTTGTGTATCAGGCTCTGTGTGTAGGGCTCCCACCATGCAGGAGACTGGGCAAACTGGGAGGAGCTGGTCGCCTTGCTTCCATGGTTCTAAGTGCTCACCAGAAATCTTTGCTCATTTGATTCTATCATTTCAGTCAGCCTGCCAGCCTCCTGCTGGCTTCTCTTCTTCCACCCAGCACAGACCTTGACTTTGGTCTGCATTCTTGTCCTTTGGCTCCGGTTAAGGCAGGAAAGCCCAGCTCTGGGATTAACCCACCCCCTGCAACTGAGTCTCGAGTCAAAGGGAGTGAATCCTATACTCAGTCATTGCATGGTCTCCAACCTCACCCTATCAGGAACATCTCGGAGGATCATTGTCCCACTTGCTTTAATTAATTCAGACCATACAACACTTGTTCTTTCATTCTCAGCATTCAAACTGACTCCTAGTTTGTAAGTAAATGGAAAAAGCAATACAGAACACCCGCCGTCCTCCAGCCACCCAGCTTACACGCTCTTTCAGATAGTGCACATTTTGGTACTTTGCTGACTCCCTTCCTGCTCCGGCTGCACCTGACCCTTGGTTCCATCTCTCCTCCTCTGGGATCTTGTGCCATCCACTCCTTCCTCTTTCTGACCCTACAAGATCCTTTCCTCTCTCCCTATTAACCCACTCAGTGGTACTACAGTCACCCGCTTTGTGACCGGGCATCCTCCTGAAAGCTACCAGATATTTTTTGGTCCCTTTGTTTCATCCAAGATTCTTGAAAGGGATTCTCCATTCCTTAGTTTCTCATTGCCTCTTCCATTTCTTACCTTTAGTAAAGCTTCTCCCCCTCGTCTCTCTTGACACTGTTCTTGCCACAGTTACTGGTGACCCACCAACTGCCCAAGTGGGCCCTTCCAGTTATCTCCTGTGACTCCTGGATGCACTGTATACTGTGTAGGACACATCAGTACTTCCCGAGATTCTGGAAAACCCTTATGATCTCTAATCCCTTTCTAGTTTTATGGGTTCTCTGTCCTCTACCTACCCCTGAAACGCTCAAGTATTCATGTTATCACAGTTCTTTCCTCAACTCACTGTTCTTTTCTCATTCTACAAATTCTTGGGGGTGTTTGGGTGGCTCAGTCATTAGGCATCTGTCTTTGGATTGGGTCATGATCCTGGGGTCCTGGGATTGAGTCCTCCATGGGACTCCCTGCTCGGCAGGAAGCTTGCTTCTCCCTCTCCCACTCCCCTTGCTGTGTCTCTGTCAAATTAATAAATAAAACCTTTAAAAAAAAAAATTCTCCCCTGTGGGATGGGGGTGGGTTGGGATCCAGGGGTGGATCTTGCCTGCTGTATCTCTCGTCTGGCTCTCCCCGAAAGTTCTACTTCCTTATATCTAATTACTCACTGGGTAATTATACCTGAATGCCCCACTGGGATTTTAGAATAAACTTGTTAGAACCAAATTCATCACCTTCTACATTCTATAAACCTTCTCTCAATGGAGGTAGCAAAACACTTCCCAGGTCACTTAAACCAGATGCGTAAAAGTCATTCCAGATCCTACTTCTTTCTGCTTTCTCTCTGCTGCCCTAGTTCAAGCCCTCAAATCTATTGCCTAGATAATTACAACAGTCTCCTAACCTGTCTCTTGGTCAACCTCACCTTCTTTCAAGCAAGCTTACTTTGTCATCAGATGATGCCTCTAAAAGGCAAATCTGATCACTCTATTCTCCTGTTCATAACTCTTGTGTGGTTTCTCAGGCTAAGAGATAAAGTTCATGAGCCAAAGCATATGATGGAGGTTCAGGGCAGGCTGCCCCCAAATATACCACTTTGGGATATTGGTTATTTTGAATATCCTTCTTATGAAGGATAAGAAGCATAAGAAGGATATTCTAGCCCTACTTTGTTCCTCTGAAAGCAGAAAATAAACATGCCATGTGAAAGGTATCCTTCTTGTAAGGAGACATCTTTACCACCAGAGATAGGGTATTTAGGGCTGTATAACAAACGCTATTGCCTCACTCTGTTGCTCCTTCACTCATTTACCCCAAGCCCGAACTTCTTTGTCATGTCAATTCTTCACAAATTTATTTCTTTGTCTAAAAGGTCTTTGCCTTTGAGTGTCATATTTTTATGAGCTTCTGCATGTATAAAATTAAATCTGTTTTTCTCATGTTAATCTGTCTTACACCAATTTAATTATTAGATGAGCCAAAGAACCTAGAAGGGAAGAAGGGAAAAATTTTCTTCCCCTGCACATGGCCTTTGCAGCCCTAAGTCAAGAGGCTCCTACTGGCCCTTAGCATCATCTCCTGACATTCTCTGATAGGTTAATAGTTTATGTTCTAGTCCAGACATCAGCAAACTTTTTCTATAAAGGGCCAAATAATAAGTATTTTAGATTTTGCAGACTATAGAGTCTCTGTTGCAACTATCCAACTCTATGAAAGGAGCCATGGACAATATACAAGTAAGCAAGTATGGCTGTATTCTTTCCAACTTAATGCTTTTTCATGAACATTGGAATTTTATATTTTTCATATGTCATGACATTTTTTTTTTAAAAAAAGATTTTATTTACTTATTTGACAGAGATATAAACAGAGCACAAACAGGCAGAGCAGCAGGCAGAGGGAAAGGGAGACGCTGGCTCTCTGCTGAGCAGGGAGCCCGATGTGGGGCTCAATCCCAGGACTCTGGGATTGTGACCTGAGCTGAAGGCAGAGGCTTAATGGACTGAGCCACCCATTTTGATTTAAGTTTTAAATCTTTTTAAAATTTATTTCCAACCATTTAAAAATGTAAAAATCAGGGTGCCTGGGTGGCTCAGTCTGTCAAGCAGCCACTCTTGGTTTGGGCTCAGGTCATGATCTCAGGGTGGTAAGATCAAGTACCACGTCTTGCTCCTCACTGAGCTTAGAATCAGCTTGAGATTCTCTTTCCTTCTGCTGCTCCTCCCATTTGAGCTCTCTATTTCTCTCTCTCAAAATAAATAAACAAATCTTAAAAAACAACTTAAGAAATGTAAAAATCATTCTTAGCTCATAGACTGTAGAGAAACGGGCAGCAGGATTTGGAAGTTTGTGGGCTCTGACCTCTGCTCTAGCTGTAGGGAACGCCCTGTAATTCTGTAAGAGTTCTAGGTGGTTTCTTGGCCCAGGCCCTCATTCCTGTTGGTCTTTCTGAATAGCTTTTCCCCTATTGCCTGGCTTTCTCCCACATAAGCATCAGAAATCCATTACAGATTCCAAGTCTTTTTTTACCCCCAAAGGTACAAGTAAGTCCCTATCTTTGAGTCTCTTATATTGCCCTCTGCATTTTTTTTTTTAAATCACACTTACCCACATTGTTTGACAATGTCCTATCACATGACTGCTACTGCCCTTCCTCCACTAACCCCTCAGTTTGAGTCATCTTTGTATCCCTCACACTTAGCACTGTGACTGGCATTTAATAGGAAATCAAGAACATTTGTTGAACCGCATTAAGAAATCTGTAAGATGGTATATTGCTGACTGACCCTGTCTAAATAGAAGAGTCTAAGTATTATATATATAAATGATTATGACACTATTTTCTGCACTTTCTCCTGCCATAGTCACCTGTCTCTCCTCCTCGAAATACTACTGAGGTAAAGGCGTGGTGATGGAGATCTGGGGTTGACGGGAAGAGAGCTTCCTCACACACAGTTGCAATGACCACTCTGGGGCTGTGAAAAGTCTAGGCGGTTGACAGCTTCTGAGGACCACACACATACACCAACACACAGATGCTGGGCCACCCACCAGGAAGGTCAGGGCATCAGGCATGATGACTTCTAGGGTTCCTTTCAACTCTGAGATTCTGAGAGACTAGAGTTCCTAGCACAGACTCATTCTCCCTCAGACGCCAGAGTGGCAAGTCTGGTCCGCATGTGGGGGTGGGAGTAGGTGTGGAAAAGGGCATGAGGAAATGGTGGGGGATGGGAGGCGGAGAGGGGAGGGACCTCGTGTGGTTTTTCTGACATTTCCAGCATGTATTCACCTGGCATCCAGAGCGAACTCCGTCTCCTCCCGCGCACACCATGGTTTTCTTCACGGTGGAGCCCCAGTAGGAGGAGCTGGAGCAGGTGGCGTAGTCCACAGTGGGCAGGTAAGCCTGCTGCAGGCTCTGGGCCAGCTGCCCATTGGCTGAACAGGACACACAGAGTTGGAGGTCAGCCCCACACGCTCTCCAGGGGGAGAACCCTTCCGTACCCTGCCCGACCATCCCAAGCTCTGATGGAAGCTCAACTCAGGGCAAGCTCCTTCTCTCTGTGCCTCCCATGCCATGGCTCCTCCCCCATCCCTTCTTTCTGTGGAAGCTACAGGCCCCTCCCTGCAGGGGTCATCCTCGTCATTGTTCCCCAGCTCCAGACCACTAACCTCCAATCTCCTACTCCTGCTTTAAAAAAGGAAAAAAAAAAAAGGGGGTGCCTGAGTGGCTCAGTTGTTAAGCGTCTGCCTTCTGCTCAGTTTCTGATTCCCAGGGTCCTGGGTTCAAACCCCACATTAGGCTCCCTTCTCCCTCTCCCACTCCCCCTGCTTGTGTTCCCTCTCTTGTTGTGTCTCTCTCTGTCAAATAAATAAAATCTTAAAAAAAAAAAAATTAAAGCGACCAAAATGGTCTTATTTGTGGATGACTCTCCTGCTTTCACCTTGCATAGCCAACCGTACTAAGCAGAACTGGGACTGTACACCCTTATTTTCATTTCACAAGAGCTTGGTGCAGTTTTCCTTTATCTGGCTCTTTTGACTTTCCAAAGCCTTGGCACCTACATTATTTCTTTGTATCCTTATAGCAACCCCTTCCTTTTATAGATCAGGAGGCTGAACCACAACAACATTAAGTCAAGTAAGAGCAGCTGCATTAGAAGCCTCTCTCTCTCTCTCTCTTAGCTCCAGGTTCTCCCAGTAGACTAGTCACCTCTCTTTCAGAGCTCAAACACTGCGCATGGCTGACAGACTTCAGTCAGGCCTAATGGCTCTGCCCTTCTTGACCATCTCTGCTCATAGCCCTCCTGCCTTTCCATGTTGTCTGGGTGGCATTCCCTACCAGAAATCTTCCCATGGTGATCGGAAGAGAGCTGAGGCCTCTTCTGCCTTCACTTCTCTGGACCTCCAGCTACCTCTGGTTTACTGACTCCAACCCACAGCCCAGTGACTATCTATGGTGGTAGCAGATGGTGTAATGACCACCAAAATGGGAGCCAGGATACCTGGCCCCAGCTAACTAGTTACTAACTAGTCATGTGATCTTACACAAGGTTTTTACTTTTGTTGGGCCTTAGTTTCCTCATGTATAAAATGAGAGGCGGGGTGGTTCAGTTGGTTCAGCATCGACTTTTGATTTCCATTCAGGTTGTAATCTCAGGAGCCTGAGACTGAGCCCCATGATGGGGCTCCGTGCTCAGTGGGGAGTCTGCTTGAGACTTTTTAGCTCTCCCTCTGCCCCCCACAACATGCTCCCTTGTGTGCGCTCTCTCAAATAAATAAAATCTTTTAAAATAAAATAAAATTAAATGAGAGGCAGATACAAAATATTCTCTGAGGCAAGGTTTTTTTGTTGTTGCTATTTTTTAGTTATCAGTCTATGTGACTTGACCATTCTGTGGTCTGTTCTTAGCTTGATTTCATCGACCAGTTATTTTATCTCTGGTTCCTTGATTCTGGCTATAAACACCTAGGACCACCGAAAAATGTGCCCAGAAGCTCTGCTACCTACTCAAGACCCATGAGGTAGATGGTGCCCGTGCAGGTGACTTACTCTTGGTCCTGCCCCAGCCTGTGATGTAGCAGGGGCTGTTGTTGGCCAGGACGGTTCCCTCCGGTGGCAGAACACCCAGCTGGACGTAGCTGTTGAGGGTAACTTTCTGGGCCAGGCGCAGCAGGGCAATGTCATAACTGTGGGAACAAAGGAGCCAGCTCAGCCTTTCTTCAGGTCAAAATAGGGGCTGGCCCTCACTAAGCTTTTGTGTCCCCACAGAGTCAGAAACAGCTATAGGGGCACCTGGGTGGCTCAGTTGCTTAAGCATCTATCTTCAGCTCAGTCATGATCCTGGGGTCCTGGCATCAAGTCCTGCATCAGGCTCCCTGCTCAGCGAGGAATCTGCTTCTCCCTCTGCCCCTCCCCCACATTTGTGCTTGCTTTCTCAAATAAATAAATAAATAAAATCTTAAAAAAAAAAAAAAAAAAAAAGAACAATTTTGGGCCACCTGGGTGGCTCAGTTCTTTAAATGTCCAACTCTTGATTTTGGATTAGGTCATGATCTCACAGTTGTGAGATCGAGCCCCACATGGGGCTCTGTGCTCAGTGGGGAGTCTGCTTGAGATTTTCTCTTCCTCTCTTTCCCCTACTCGTGATCTCAATCTCTCTAAATAAATAAATCAAATGAATAACTTTTTAAAGGAAAAAAAGGAAAAGAAGAACGATTTTGAAGGAGGAAGGGACTGACTTGCTGGGGCTCAAACTTGACAGTTGGACAGGAGGATATTCCTTGTTTAACAGCAGCACCTGCTGGTGAGGTCTTGGTGTTGTAGTCTAGCTGGGACCTCTGCAATCCAGGGGAGTGGAGCTTACATCTTTCAGTTATGAAGGGGGATCAGAAAGGAGCAGAGTGGTATGATCTTGGTAGCAGAGAAGAATTCTCAAAGAAGAAAGATGAGGAGCATCTGGGTGGCTCAGTCGTTAAGTGGATGCCTTCAGCTCAGGTCTTGATCCCAGGATCCTGGGATCAAGTCCCACATCGGGCTCCCTGCTCAGTGGGGAACCTGCTTCTCCCTCTCTCTCCACTGATCCTTCTGCTTCTGCTCTCTCACTCGAGCGCTCTCTCTCTCTCTCAAATAAATAAATAAAGTCTTAAAATAAAAGTTCCCAAGCCTTCTAAAATCCAAATTCTCAGAATCCTTTTGGATGAACCTGAGGGACGCCCAGACCCTGTTGCTGGCCAATTAGCCCGAGGCCAGCCCAACCTTGGCCCTACCCGGCAGCCACATTATTGCTGTTCCAGGATGGATGTACCACGATCTTCTGCACACTCACAGGCTGCTCCGTGCCGTCGTTCTGGTTCAGGTTGTGTTCTCCAGCCACCACGCGGAAGGTCATTGCTCTGGAGTGACAGAAGAGAAGGAAACCCTGAGGGATCCAGGGGGCTCTTTCCCCTCAGAGAGAAGCTGGGAAACCATCTCTCATCCTATCTTTAGTACAGGAAGCCATCTTAACTGGCCCAGGCAGAGGACAGACAAAGACCCTAGAAGATGAGGAAGTAATAAGCTCTCTCCTTTTCTTTCTTTTTTTTTTTTTTAAAGATTTTATTTATTTATTTGACAGACAGAGATCACAGGTAGGCAGAGAGGCAAGCAGAGAGAGAGGAAGAAGCAGGCTCCCTGCTGAGCAGAGAGCCCGATGCGGGGCTCGATCCCAGGACCCTGGGATCATGACCTGAGCCGAAGGCAGAGGCTTTAACCTACTGAGCCACCCAGGCGCCCCAAGCTCTCTCCTTTTCTAATTTACTAACTTGGGGGCAGTGACAAAAACTACCATCAACTTCATTGCCCAGTTTAATGAAGCTAAAATTCACAGACTGAAAATATCATAACCTGGGAGAGGGGTGATGGGCACAGATGATCTAATGGCTCTCAGCCCACAGAGGGATTTGAGGGAGGTTACAAACCAATAGTTCTTAAAGCATGACCCCTGGACCAGCAGCATCAGTATAACTTGGAAACTTGTTAGAAATGCCAATTATCAGGTTCAGTTTGAACCCACTAAGGCAGAAGCTCTGCTGGGCAGGACCCAGCAATCTGTGCCTTCTGGGTGATTCTGATTCATGCTCAGATTTGAAAAACAATGGCTCAAGACAAATATGGGTGGGGGGGGGAGATTACCAGCCAGATGTTGACCAGGCATTGAGATATTCACCTACTTAATCCTCCCAATAACTCTTAAGAAGTAGGTATTTTTACCCCGTGTTAGAAGTAAGAAAATGAGGGGCGCCTGGGTGGCTCAGTGGGTTGGGCCGCTGCCTTCGGCTCGGGTCATGATCTCAGGGTCCTGGGATCGAGTCCCGCATCGGGCTCTCTGCTCAGCAGGGAGCCTGCTTCCCTCTCTCTCTCTCTACCTGCCTCTCCATCTGCTAGTGATTTCTCTCTGTCAAATAAATAAATAAAACCTTTAAAAAAAAAAAAAAGAAGTAAGAAAATGAAAACTTAGAAAAGCTAAGCAAGCCATCCAAGGTCACAAAGGTGGAAGAAGGTGGACTGGGATTTGAACTTAGGCTTGCCTGATGCCAAAAATCTTTACTTTTCACTATATCCTACAGCCTCCCTGCAGGCCCCCAACACTCCATTAGAGTATTGCCCCGAGTGCTAAAAGACACATATTCCTCCAGAAAGGCCAGACTTCTCCCCTTCCAAGGGCTCAGCAGAGCTGGGTTTTGTTTTTCTCACCTGTCCACGCAGTGAGCAGCCGTCATCACCCAGTTCTGTTTGATGAGGGTCCCTCCACAGGTGTGGTACCATCTGCCCCCAGACAGGTACTGGAGGGAAATCTAGAAGGGGAGGGGAGAAAAGAGGAAGAGGGTGGTGTTTCTTAAAAGGCTCTGCCCCAGGGGTGCCTGGGTGGTTCAGTGGTTTCAGCCTCTGCCTTCAGCTCAGGTCATGATCTCAGGGTCCTGGGATCAAGCCCTGAATCGGGCTCCCTGCTCAGTGGGGAGCCTGCTTCTCCCTCTTTCTCTGACTGCCTCTGTGCCTACTTGTGATCTCTCTCTCTCTCTGTGTCAAATAAATAAATAAAATATTAAAAAAAAAAAAAAAAGGCTCTGCCCCAAACAACCTGTTACACTTCCTTCAATTCCTGTCATCCTTCAAAATCTTCTCCAACTTTGTGGGCTAGAGATGGCCAGTGGGTTTCATTGGTCCTGTCCATTGCTACTGATCTGTTGCTGGAGGCTCCCTGGGGTGATGGTGAGAAGGAGTGTGCAGATGGCCTTGGGATCAGCAGCAAAGAGTGCTCCATTGTTGGGTGATGCTTGCTTTGTCCGTGGGCAGGGGGAGGAAAGACACACAAATCGTGTATTTGACATCACTAACCTGGGTTGTTGCAAAGGGCCATGAACTTGGTCGTTACCTTCATTTCCTCTTGGTAGGAAATGTGGCCATGGAATTGCTCCATCACCTAACCCTCTGGCTCAGGTCTCCAGAGCCCCCTCCAAGGTCTCCCAGACATAACCTGTCCCCATCTCTCAGGGAATACTCAGAAGGACCGTTGGAAAACTCACATCGTCTTCAGCAGCTCCCATATTCCAAAACAACCCTACTTCTGAAAATTGGGCTCCAAACTGTCGTGAACTGAATTTCATTCTTTCTTTCTTTCTTTTTTAAGATTCTATTCATTTATTTGACAGGCAGAGGTCACAAGTAGGCAGAGAGGCATGCAGATAGAGAGGGGGAAGCAGGCTTCCCGCTGAGCAGAGAGCTGAGTTATGGGAGCTCCTTTTGAAGCAGAGGCAGAGGCTTAAACCACTGAGCCACCCAAGTGCCCCCTGAATTTCATTCTAAGTGTTGTGATTCCTCTGAAAGTGTGGCCCTTTCCCAGTTAATGTGCTAGGTTTACACATTTAGAATTGCTTAAATCAAAGCCCTGTTAC